>NC_092713.1:13994695-14294695 GCF_047496885.1 Scyliorhinus torazame
TTCGATCCTGGCCCCCTGTCCATGTGGAGTTTGCACATTCTTCCTACGTCTGCATGGTCTCACCCTCACAACCCAAAGAGATTCTGGTCGCCATGCTCCCGGAAGGATGCGGAGGCTTTGGAGAGGGTGCAGAGGAGTTTACCGGATGTTGCCTGGTCTGGAGGGTGTTAGCTATGCGCAAAGGCTGAATAGACTCAAACTGTTTTCATTAGAACGACGGAGGTTGAGGGGCGACCTGATAGAGGTCTACAAGATTATGAGGGGCATCGATAGAGTGGAAGGTCAGGCACTCTTTCCTGGGGTGGCGGGTCAGTCTAGGGGGCATAGGTTTAAGGTCTGTGGGGCGAGGTTTAGAGGAGATGTGCGAGGCAGGTTTTTTTACACAGAGGGTGATGAGTGTCTGGAACGCGTTGCCAGGAGAGGTTGTGGAAGCAGATACATTAACGGCGTTGAAAAGGCATTTTGACAAATACATGGATAGGATGGGTATAGAGGGATACAGCACTAGGAAGTGCTGAGGATTTTGGCCAAGTGTGGTATCATGACCGGTACAGACTTAGAGGGCCGAAGGGCCTGTTCCTGTGCTGTATTGTTCTTTGTTAAATGGCACGCTTAATTGGAAAAAAAGAATTGGGTCCTCTAAATTTATTAAAAAATAATCAATGGAATACTGAATAATATTTGCAGCATGAAGTGATGTGTAAGTATCAGGGAGTATGGAAATGTATTCTATTTACTTCTAATAAGACCATAAGACATTGGAGCAGAATTAGGCCACTCGGCCCATCGAGTCTGCTCCGCCATTCAATCATGGCTGATATTTTTCTCATCCCCATTCTCCTGCCTTCTCCCCATAACCCCTGATCCCCTTACTAATCAAGAACCTATCTATCTCTGTCTCAACAGTACATTAAAACATAAATTAAAGTACTAAATAATACAGGTTCGGGCTCTGGGTAATTGTGTAAATGTTTCTGGTTGGGAAAGTGATGATTCGTATTTGGGGGGCAACATCAGAAATTGTAGAAACTTAATGCTGGAAGATTGCCAGATAGCAAAGTTTACGGTATTTTGACTGGGCAAACAGTTTTAGAGTTTAATTTTCAAATTATAGAGTGTTTTGACAAGTGAGTTGGAAAACACAACTTCCTGTGGCTGGGGAGTCAATGACAAGGGAGCGTCAATTGCACGGTGGTGAAGAAAGTATGGAGTAGGGCGAGAAGAGATTTATTTACATTGAGATGCTAAAGCATTGAATGTTTTGCCACAAGGTGAGAGCAGTGCATCATTTAAGGGCAAGTTGGATTTGGAAGATATGTTGAGAGCGAGATACTATGGGATTGCTTTTAGATTGTTCCAGCAACATCTACTAATGGGTTACATAGAACATACAGTGCAGAAGGAGGCCATTCGGCCCATCGGGTCTGCACCGACCCACTTAAGCCCTCACTTCCACCCTATCCCCGTAACCCAATAACCCCTCCTAACGTTTTTAGACACTAAGGGCAATTTACGATGGCCAATCGACCTAACCCGCACATCTTTGGACTGTGGGAGGAAACGGGAGCACCCGGAGGAAACCCACGCAGACACGGGGAGAACGTGCAGACTCCACACTGTCATGTGAGAGTGTCTTTAAGAATTGGATGCTGAAGAAATGTACCTTTAACAGTTGAGTTTGATCATATTACTGAAGTGATGTCACAGGGGGGGAGCTGAGCTCACTTCTGCTTTTGGTTTCAGTTTGAAAAAGCAGCTTGTGTGTGTCTGTGTGTTTCCAGAGAGCTGCAGGAAGAAAAGCAAGGTGCTGGAGCTGAAGTCAACCAAGCTGCTATATCTCTGCCATCCAACAGAAAATATATATATTCTGTGACCTGGTATGTTACAGTTTTGAAGGTTTGAAGCCTTTTGGATGTTTGAAGGAACATTTTGAGGGATTTAGTGTTGTATTATTTTAGGGGTTATCTTTGAAGTAAGGGGTGTTAAGGGATCCAATGTTTATTCAACAGGTTAAGTTGAGTTCATGGAATAAACATTGTTTTGTGTTAAAAACCACATGTCCATAATTGTAATATCACACCTGGGGAATGAATCATGTGCTTCAAAAGCAACAATCCATTAAAGGGGGAGGTTGGTTGAACTCCATGATACATTTTGGGGTTCTGAAAACACCTCTCCCATAACAGCACAGACAGTGACCCAGGTAGGGAACCGAACCTGGGACCCAGGCGCTGTGAAGCCACAATGCTCTTCACTGTGCTAACGTGCTGCCCCTGGTTAAATGACTCACCTCTGTAGCATCAACTTCCATAGTTTCAGATAGGCAGATGGGATCAGAAACGGAACAAAAAAAGAAAAATACCCTCCTAACAAGTCGGGGAGTACGATTGAGTCAAGGTTAGTGACGAGCACTAGAAGAGATCAATGCTGTATCGCCATCAACAAAACAAAAGACTTCTTGCTAATCATCCAAATACAAAATGGGTTCCTTGTCAAAGTCCTTATTTAAAATGTAAACGCAAACAGATCAGAGAGGACAGTCCCATGTTACGACAGAAATTGAGGTTAACACCAATGACATGTTTTTGTCAATGTCACAAGGGAAGGTAGTACACAAATGTTGACACACTCCTTGGCAACACCTGTAACTAATGTCACACTCTGGTGCCAGTTAATAATGGAAACACAGAACTAAGTCATTCATTCAGCTATTCAAACTGTTCTACTATTCAAATAGGTCATGGCTGATGTGTATCTTAACTCTATCAACTCACCTCAACTCTCGAAGACTTAAATACCCCTTTAGAACAATACAGCGCAGTACAGGCCCTTCAGCCCACGATGTTGCACCAAAACAAAAGCCATCTAACCTACACTATGCCATTATCATCCATATGTTTATCCAATAAACTTTTAAATGCCCTCAATGTTGGCGAGTTCACTACTGTAGCAGGTAGGGCATTCCACGGCCTCACTACTCTTTGTGTAAAGAACCTACCTCTGACCTCTGTCCTATATCTATTACCCCTCAGTTTAAAGTTATGTCCCCTCGTGCCAGCCATTTCCATCCGCGGGAGAAGGCTCTCACTGTCCACCCTATCCAACCCCCTGATCATTTTGCATGCCTCTATTAAGTCTCCTCTTAACCTTCTTCTCTCCAACGAAAACAACCTCAAGTCCATCAGCCTTTCCTCATAAGATTTTCCCTCCATACCAGGCAACATCCTGGTAAATCTCCTCTGCACCCGCTCCAAAGCCTCCACGTCCTTCCTATAATGCGGTGACCAGAACTGTACGCAATACTCCAAATGCGGCCGTACCAGAGTTCTGTACAGCTGCAACATGACCTCCCGACTCCGGAACTCAACCCCTCTACCAATAAAGGCCAACACTCCATAGGCCTTCTTCACAACCCTATCAACCTGGGTGGCAACTTTCAGGGATCTATGTACATGGACACCTAGATCCCTCTGCTCATCCACACTTTCAAGAACTTTACCATTAGCCAAATATTCCGCATTCCTGTTATTCCTTCCAAAGTGAATCACCTCACACTTCTCTACATTAAACTCCATTTGCCACCTCTCAGCCCAGCTCTGCAGCTTATCTATATCCCTCTGTAACCTGCTACATCCTTCCACACTATCGACAACACCATCGACTTTAGTATCGTCTGCAAATTTACTCACCCACCCTTCTGCGCCTTCCTCTAGGTCATTGATAAAAATGACAAACAACAACGGCCCCAGAACAGATCCTTGTGGTACTCCACTTGTGACTGTACTCCATTCTGAACATTTCCCATCAACCACTACCCTCTGTCTTCTTTCAGCTAGCCAATTTCTGATCCACATCTCTAAATCACCCTCAATCCCCAGCCTCCGTATTTTCTGCAATAGCCTACCGTGGGGAACCTTATCAAACGCTTTGCTGAAATCCATATACACCACATCAACTGCTCTACCCTCATCTACCTGTTCAGTCACCTTCTCAAAGAACTCAATAAGGTTTGTGAGGCATGACCTACCCTTCACAAAGCCATGATGACTATCCCTGATCATATTATTCCTATCTAGATGATTATAAATCTTGACTCTTATAATCCCCTCCAAGACTTTACCCACTACAGACGTGAGGCTCACCGGTCTATAGTTGCCGGGGTTGTCTCTGCTCCCCTTTTTGAACAAAGGGACCATATTTGCTGTCCTCCAGTCCTCTGGCACTATTCCTGTAGCCAATGATGACATAAAAATCAAAGCCAAAGGTCCAGCAATCTCTTCCCTGGCCTCCCAGAGAATCCTAGGATAAATCCCATCAGGTCCCGGGGACTTATCTATTTTCAACCTGTCCAGAATTGCCAACACCTCTTCCCTACGTACCTCAATGCCATCTATTCTATTCGCCTGGGGCTCAGCATTCTCCTCCACAACATTATCTTTTTCCTGAGTGAATACTGACGAAAAATATCCATTTCGTATCTCGCCTATCTCTTCAGACTCCACACACAATTTCCCATCCCTGTCCTTGACTGGTCCTACTCTTTCCCTAGTCATTCGCTTATTCCTGACATACCTATAGAAAGCTTTTGGGTTTTCCTTGATCCTTCCTGCCAAATACTTCTCATGTCCCCTCCTTGCTCGTCTTAGCTCTCTCTTTAGATCCTTCATCGCTACCTTGTAACTATCCATCGCCCCAACTGAAACTTCACACCTCATCTTCACATAGGCCTCCTTCTTCCTCTTAACAAGAGATTCCACTTCCTTGGTAAACCACGGTTCCCTCGCTCGACGCCTTCCTCCCTGCCTGACCGGTACATACTTATCAAGAACAAGCAGTAGCTGATCCTTGAACAAGCCCCATTTATCCAGTGTGCCCACCACTTGCAGCCTACTTCTCCACCTTATCCCCCCCAAGTCATGTCTAATGGCATCATAATTGCCCTTCCCCCAGCTATAACTCTTGCCCTGCGGTGTATACTTATCCCTTTCCATCATTAACGTAAACGTCACCGAATTGTGGTCACTGTCCCCAAAGTGCTCTCCTACCTCCAAATCCAACACCTGGCCTGGTTCATTACCCAAAACCAAATCCAACGTGGCCTCGCCTCTTGTTGGCCTGTCAACATATTGTTTCAGGAAACCCTCCTGCACACACTGTACAAAAAACGACCCATCTATTGTACTCGAACTATATCTTTTCCAGTCTATATTTGGAAAGTTAAAGTCTCCCATAATAACTAACCTGTTACTTTCGCTCTTATCCAGAATCATCTTCGCCATCCTTTCCTCTACATCCCTAGAACTATTAGGAGGCCTATAAAAAACTCCCAACAGGGTGACCTCTCCTTTCCTGTTTCTAACTTCAGCCCATACTACCTCGGAAGAAGAGTCCCCATCTAGCATCCTCTCCGCCACCGTAATACTGCTCTTGACTAGCAGCGCCACACCTCCCCCTCTTTTGCCTCCTTCTCTGAGCTTACTAAAACACCTAAACCCCGGAACCTGCAACATCCATTCCTGTCCCTGCTCTATCCATGTCTCCGAAATGGCCACAATATCGAAGTCCCAGGTACCAACCCATGCTGCCAGTTCCCCTACCTTGTTTCGTATACTCCTGGCATTGAAGTAGACACACTTCAAACCACCTACCTGAACACTGGCCCCCTCCTGCGACGTCAAATCTGTGCTCCTGACCTCTATACACTCATTCTTTGCCCAAGAAAAATCTATCAATCTCAGTTTTGAGCTTTACATCCCTGCCAACGTTATGGGAGAAAAGTTTCCATTTACCCACCCGTGTGAAAAAGTGCTTCCTGGCATTACGCCTGGATGGCCTGTCTCTCATTCTAAGGTCATGACCTTTTGCTCTGAACTTGCCACAAAAGTAAAAGTGCGATCATTGTGAATTCCTAAAATATAAAGTAACAGAACGGCCAGCACAGTGGCAAAGTGGTTGTATAATAATAACAATCTTTATTGTCACAAGTAGGCTTCATTAATATCATGATATTCAAACACACACATCATGATAGACACACCAACAGACAAATAAGAACACACAACACCACAACCAATCACAGACAAGGACAGGGACAGTATAAAAGGACAAACACAACACCTGGTGGCCAGTATTAGCTGGAGACCAGGACAAGGACAGACCTGTTACAATACACACACAGGGAGACACAACGTGCAGAGTATCCAGAACGAACTGTATATAGAAGTTAAAATAAAATAGAGTTGTACCAAATACAACTGTGTTGGTTCATCTGTGCATCAGAGCACCCAACACCACATGGTACAGGAGTGGATCGATACCTGCCGGCATACCTCAGTGTACAGAGACAACCAACAGTACCCAGGCAAGATGTATTGGCTCCCGGTTCCGCAGCCGTTCCAGTGCCACAGCGATCTCCGCGAAAACTGGCGCCGATTCCGGCAAGTGTTTGAATTGTTCCTGGTGGCAGCTGAACTCCCAAGACCTGGATGATAGCGAAAAAATTGAATTTCTCCTCACCATCGCCGGTGCAAGAGCAAAAGAAATCTTCACAAGGTTCAGGTTTTTCAGGAGGCAACAAAGGTACGATTACCAGGCAGTCCTGGACAAATTCGCCAAGTACTGTGAGGAAAACGCACTCCAATCGGCAAGTAAAGGTAAGAAAAGCGGCAGTACTCACCTCGTGGCCGGGATCCCGGAGGCCGCATTCCCAGAGGCCGAAATCCCGGGCCTGAGAGAGAGTTGGGTCGAGGTCGGCGGCCATCTTGCTAAAGGTATCACGCTAGCACAGTTGCGCGAGCAGTGCGCAGAACCGGAAGTTTCGTTTGCGCATGCGCGAGACGCTGCATACCGAGCGTCAGGATGTCAGAGGCCCCAGGCCCCACCAATTTAAAGGGGAAACGTCCCAAATCAAAAAAACAAAAATCCGTTAAAGCTGTAAAACAACCTTCCCTCACCTGGAATGACAGCACAGTGCCGCAAATTGACCCAGGAGATGAATTTGACCTCTGAAGAACCCTGCAACAAGCAGTTACCTATGCACAAGCCGATGATTCCGACCTCGAATACTTCGATACCGATCTTTACATTGTTTCTGGACCTCGCGAGCCCAATGACAGCTCCATGGTCCTAGACGACTACGACTCGGATGAACCTTTCGTGTTGCACATTGGCGGCCCTCACATTGAATCCGACGCAGATGCGGATTCATTTTTCGGATTTGAGGATCTTCAACCCAGCAGATATGACGTCCCAACTCATCAGTGCCGGATGATGCCTCGGCCTGAAATTAACTGACAGGGAGCGGTGCAAGCCCACAGAGAGCGGCCTGCTGCCACACAGAGCATGGTCCACGTCCCGCTCAGCGTTCCCAACTCCACGAAAGAAGAAACGCTTGACTCCGATGCGCAGTCCTTGCAGGAACAAGACCATGAGGGTCTAGCAACCTCTCCTGACCAACCAGCGGCAGACGATGCAAGTCTGCCATGCTCACGTGAACAGCGCGAAGGCTATGACAGCCTACCATGCTCCACTGCACAGCAGCATGACCATGACGGTCTCTCATGCTACAATGAAGGGCACAGCGCTGATGACTGTTCCAGCCCAACTGAAGACAAGCCAAAGGAATCTCCTCTTCCAAGCCCAAAGGAAAAAGGTTTATGCGCTGACCTTCAGGATCATTATAGCCGAACAGAGATTAATAATGCTGCACGGTCACAGAAGGATGCTGAGGATTTGCTAAAGAAATTACTTGTATGTTTAACTTGCGAGGAGCAGACTGAGAATTGCCAGTGTTTTAGTACGGATAAAAAAAATGGACAAGACATTGATCCTCAGTTAATGGAAATAACACAACCTGAATCATACCTACAGCAGGGACAAATGTCTCCCTTCAACACAGTATGAAGTCTTACAACACCAGGTTAAAGTCCAACAGGTTTGTTTCGATATCACTAGCTTTCGGAGCGCTGCTCCTTCCTCAGGTGAAGGCTCAGGCTCCTTCACCTGAGGAAGGAGCAGCGCTCCGAAAGCTAGTGATATCGAAACAAACCTGTTGGACTTTAACCTGGTGTTGTAAGACTTCGTACTGTGCTCACCCAAGTCCAACGCCGGCATCTCCACATCATCCCTTCAACACAACGCCGCAAAGTCCCAACTTCGGAGACCAGCAGTTAGTCAGTAATGACTCTTCAAACCTTGAGGGGAACATTAATTGCATTGAACCTATACACACTCCACTGATAAATGAGCAGAACATTGGAGCAAGAATCCTGAGGACACCGACATCGAGTAGCCAGATAAAGAACTTAAAACCCGCAGCAGTTTCAAGTGAACCAAGTGTGCTTTCCACTAATGGTGAAGATGCAGATAAGGTCGACCCGATTATCCATTGTACCACACTAACCCCAGTGATTAAGCAGTTATGTCTGGGGAGTATAATGTGGGCAATTGAGAACAGTAAAAGAGAGACTGTGACCATGCCAGTCCCAGCAAAATCAGACCCAGAGACTATGAAGGCATGTACATTAGACAAAGATACATATGAGGTAATGGAGAAGACAATTGAAATGGAATGTTCTTTGGAAAATAGTACAATGTCGAAAGAAACATTGGATCCTACATTCGAGACCATACATATGGGAGAATTTGAGGGTAATAAACAAGGTTCTGCAATGTCTGGGGGAAGTTTTAAAATTCCAAAGAAGAACAGCCCAAATGAAGGACAACGGCAAGACAATGACAGTCCACCGACATGGTGTGCACCACCAGATGAAAACTCTGACAATTTACCCAACCCTAGTGAACAGCAAGCTGCTAATGAGGATCTATCCACGGGATGTGAGACGAGTGACGACAGCATCCCATTTCCCATGCAAAAGGTGCAAGGTGACAGACCTCACCTAGTGCGTACAGAGGGACTCGACGATCATGGTGGGACCACTGACGACTGCGGTGGCGGCGCACCGCTTCCACCCTCGATGGCTCGAGCCTCTCCACTGGTCGGTGCATTCCTGCATGTTCCGACTCCAGAAGTGCAGCTTCAGGGAATCTCGGCTGCCTCCAGTGAACCTGTTGGGACTCCGGACGGGGAGCATCGACGGAAGGCAGACCGGACTCCAGATGGGGAGCAGCCAAGCGCCGACTGAGTCGCGTACGCCAGACTTTGTTCCGGACGGGCAGTGTCGCGGCCTCGGTGATGGCACGCTCAGGGTGACGGCGGATGCCACGGCGACAGGGAATGGATCGCGCGGCAGTCACACTGGGTCGGCAGTGGCGACCAGCACCAGCGGTCCAAGACGGATACACCAATTCGCGCCATCGCCAGACGTTGATGCGAGCAACAATTCTCTCTCCAAGGCGACATGCTTCGACGTTCCTCTGCGGAGTCGCCCTTCCGGCACAGCATGTGACCGGAACCAGCGTGCACGGTCTCAGCCAACTTCCACATCTGGCACAGTCATCGCCTTCCATGACATTAGTGATGGTGCCTCTTCAATGGCAACGACCCATTGGCTACAAGATGCCGTCCAGCGGCACCAACACAAACATAAAAAGAAAAAAGACTCCACCTCGTTCCTGGTATGCATGGCGGATGGATTGGCGCGTAGGCGCAATCGGCGAGCTTTGCGCCGCCTTCCACGCTCGCAACTGAACCGTGCACACACACCGGACCCTCCACTGGTTCCCAAGGATGACTTCGTGGAGCTGCCACGGATCATGCCCCTTCCATCGCCACCCGTGACCAGGCCACAGCAGCTAAGATCCTCCCGATGCAGAAGCTAAGGCTGTTTCTGGGACCTTGCCACCTGTCAAATTCAGGGCAAACTTTATTGAAGCAGACAAGTATTTTCTCCCTTTTGAGTTGGCATGCCAGTCGAAATGTCCCCGCATAGTCAGCACATCACTTGACTGTTTACAGAAATTAATTGCCTATTGGCATCTCACTGGTAATGCCCTAGACAGTACAACACCTGGCGAGAAATTAATTGATAGAATCATAGAGACAATATGTGGTTGTTTTCAAGGACCACAAACCGACGAAGGTGTTCAGTTGCAGATAATTAAGGCCTTACTAACTGCAGTAACATCTCAGCATATAGAAATACACGAAGGAACTGTGTTACAGGCTGTTAGAACGTGCTACAATATTTACCTGGCCAGCAAAAACTTAATAAACCAAACCACAGCCAAGGCAACACTAACACAGATGTTGAATGTTACATTTGCACAAATGGAAAACCAAGCACTGCAGGAAGTAAAACAAATGGAAAAGGAGAGACTTCGGCAACAGCATCACCTCCAACAGTCCAATGTGAACCAGTGTGAACCCGAATCTCCACAACTGAACCGGCTTGAGGACCAGCCTATTCTTGAGGTGTCACAGGTGCCTGAATCAGGCCACCTCAATGAAGTCGACAAACATATTCACGAGGATACAGAACCAGAAAATGGGACGGATATTTGTAATGCCGAAAATGAACAAACAGAAGTTGACCAGTTGCACATCAGCCGGTGGTTCTTGACCCACCCTTGAGGCGGTCAACCCGAACTCGTTGCACACCTATTAGACTGGACTTATAACACTGCTCATACATTTAAACGTTAAACACTGCTGTATTATAACCTGTTGTTGTTGTTTTATTGTTCCAGATATCGTTTGACCGGACCACTAGTCAAAGTTTTTTGCATTCATGTTTTGTTACGGTACAACCTCATTAGCATGGCGCACCCAACATCGCCCCATGTATATAGTTACGTCGTATGCACATGCTGTAAATAACACACACACACACTCTTAGATGCACACACGACACGATTATATTTATAACCAAGTAGGCACATATCTTTGTAAAAAGGGGGGATGTCATGATATTCAAACACACACATCATGATAGACACACCAACAGACAAATCAGAACACACAACACCACAACCAATCACAGACAAAGACAAGGACAGTATAAAAGGACAAACACGACACCTGGTGGCCAGTATTAGCTGGAGACCAGGACAAGGACAGACCTGTTACAATACACACACAGGGAGACACAACGTGCAGAGTATCCAGAACGAACTGTATATAGAAGTTAAAATAAAATAGAGTTGTACCAAATACAACTGTGTTGGTTCATCTGTGCATCAGAGCACCCAACACCACAATGAACACTGCAATGAAGTTACTGTGAAAATCACCGAGTTGCCACATTCCGGCACCTGTTCGGGTACACAGAGGGAGAATTCAGAATGTCCAATTCACCCAACAAGCACATCTTTCGGGACTTGTGGGAGGAAACCGGAGCACCCGGAGGAAACCCACGCAGACACGGGGAGAACATGCAGACTCCGCACAGACAGTGACCCAAGCCGGGAATCGAACCTGGGACGGTGGCGCTGTTGAGCGACAGTGCTAACCACCATGCTACCGTGCCGCCGGTGAACACTGCTGCCTGACAGCACCAAATGTTAGGTGGGGTTACGGGGCTAGGGCAGGGGACTGGGCCGAGGCGGGGAGGATCGGTGCAGACTTGATGGGCCGAATGCCTTGCTTCGGCACGAGAACAGAGACAGTAGCATCCAAGACTGCTAGTACGTCCCGCTCCAGTGATCAGAATCTGAAAATCTGGTTGACTGTCCAGAGAGAGTCTGGAAACATCAATTTGAAGAAGTATGTCTGAAAGGGCAAGTTCCATTGAACGCTTCTCAACAAATCTGACCTCCCCATAGATAGACTGAAAGAATATGTCTTTTCTTTATAAAAAAAAAAGAGACCATACAACAGACACAGGAGGAATTTCAATGTTGTATGTAATTCAATCTTCAGTTTCAGACAGTCGGCAATTGCACCTTCAACATAAAATCACAAGAAATAGGAGAGCTCCCCAAACCTGCTCCATCATTTAGCAAGATCCTGGCTGATCAGATTGTGGCTTTAACTCTACCTTAACCACCCCTCGTAACGCTTGACTCCCTCATCAATCTATCAAGCCCGGCCTTGTGCATACTAAGCGGCCGAGCCTCCACGGCTCTTTGGGGACGAGAATTCCAAGGACTGACGGCCCTCTGAGAGGAAGGTTCCTCCTCATCCCAGTCTGAAATGGGAGAACCCTCATTTTTAAGCTGTCCCCCCCCCCCTCCCCCCGAGTTTCTAGGCTCCCCCAGGAGAGGAAACATCCTCTCAGTGTAGGCCCCGTCAACAGCTCTCAGAATCCTCCATGTTTCAACAAAATCGCCTCTCATTCTTCCAAACTCCAATGAGTATGGGCCCAACCTGCTCAACCCTTTCCTTCATGAAACACAGCCCTTCATCCCGGGAACCAGCTTCGGGAATCTTCACTGAACTACTCCAATGCAAGTCCACTTGCTTAACAAAGAGGAGACCAAAGCTGTGTGCAATACTCCAGGCGCAGTCTCACCAACAGTTGCAGCAAGACCTCCCTGTTTTTATACTCGTGTGGTCATAGAATCATGGAATTTACAGTGCAAAAGGAGGCCTTTCGACCCATCGGGTCTGCATTGGCCCTTGGAAAGAGCACACTACTTCTGCCCACACCTCCACCTTATCCCCGTAGCCCAGTAAACCCACCTAACCTTTTGGACACTAAGGGCAATTTATCACGGAAAATCCACCTAACCTGCACATCTTTGAACTGCGGGAGGAAACCGGAGCCCCCGGAGGAAACCCACGCAGACTCGGGGAGAAGGTCCAGCACTTTGAATGTGTGACATCCCTTTTATTTCAGTATAAAGAGTGCTCACCCTTCAAGATGCTGCTCCACACCTCCGCAACTGAAGTTCGGGTAAAGGTTTGGTGATAACGCAAATTCACGATATGCCAACACAGTCATGACTAGGGGCTGGTTTAGCTCACTGGGCTAAATCGCTGGCTTTGAAAGCAGACCAAGGCAGGCCAGCAGCACGTTTCGATTCCCGTACCAGCCTCCCTGAACAGGCGCCGGAATGTGGCGACTAGGGGCTTTTCACAGTAACTTCATTTGAAGCCTACTTGTGACAATAAGCGAGTTTCATTTTCATTCATTCATTTCACTATGAACAGTTGTTTTTGACCATTTACAGAATGCTGTCAATGACCATAAATGTTGACATGTGACTGTCAAAGATTTCCTCCACAAATATAGCGCCACATTTTATCTTACAACGTTGTTGCCCTTGACGTGTTGGGTGCTCTGGATCCGTGGAACACATACAGGCCACCAACACTTAAAATAGTGCAACACTATTTTATTAAGTTAGAAACTGTTGAACATACTTTCACTGTGGGTTAACATGAAGTTAGATTAAACTAAAGACCTATGCCTGTCCTAACCAGTCTACGCACTCAGCACATGGTGAGGATCTGTGCTGTAAGCTGTAAGCTCTGTCCTTCCAGGAAGCTGCATCCCGAATGAGCGGGAACGCTGATGCCCCCTGTCTTTATAGTGCGTGTGCTCTAACTGGTGATTGGCTGCGGTGTTGTGTGTGTTGATTGGTCTTGCTGTGTGTCCATCAGTGTGTGTATATCTGCACCATGATATACTGCTGTATATTATGACATCCCCCCTTTTATAAAAGAATGTATGTGTGTGGCAATAAATAATGTATGGTGAGAATGTTCCTAACTACGTGTGGGGTGCGAAGACATATTTACACGACTACGTACATGAGAACTAAGCTATTTACATGGGAAGGTGCCTGGTGCAGAGAAGCAGTATGCAACAAGAATAACGAGATCAACACTATATACAAGCCAGGGAAACGATCAAACAAAGCAACAAAACAATTCAGAGAGTCCATAAATTCAAAAAGTTCATAAATTAAGACTCTGAGGAGGGCGACGAATTCTGGTTGACCGCTTCAAGGGTGGGTCAAGAGCCGCCGGTGCAGGAGCGGGCTGGACTGCGTCAAAGTCAGGGGGAGGCAGATTGACAGGGAGCTCTGCATAGTCCGTGGCAGGTCAGCAGGAGGGCGAGGCGACACTGGAGGATCACGTGGAGAGCGTGGAATGAGACGAAGGGCGTGTCGATTGCAGCGCAGAATCCTGTAGACGAACCAGGAACGAGCGGGGGGCCACCTCCCGAAGGACAACAGCGGTTGCAGACCAGCCACCATCCGGAAGATGGACGCGGACGTTGTCATCTGGAGCCAGAGCAGGGAGATCAACTGCATGGGAGTCATAAGCCGCCTTGTGCTGTGCACGAGACAGCTGCATCCGGTGAAGGACCGGAACGTGTTCGAGGTCTGGGACATGAATGGACGGCACCGTCGTCCTCAGGGTGCGACTCATGAGTAACTGGGCTGGCGACAGGTGGACAGTAGGGCGGAGCGATAGGCCAACAAGGCAAGGTAGAAACCAGACCCAGCATCGGCAGCCTTGCATAGTGTAGCCATGTAAAATGGCTAACTCCTGATTAGAATGGCCAAACCCCGATTTAAAATGGCGAACGGAAGAGGCTGATGGGAAAATCAGCCAACAGGACTCAAACAGGCAGCTGCAGGTAAAACTGTGTATTCGCCTCTGGGGAGGCCAGACAGAATCGATACCTGCAGCCATCAACACAACAACACACCAGCCATCTGCATATTAAGTAGCAATCCCGGGAACAATATGCTACAAATTAGTAACACAAAGCCAACCCAGGCTTTTCGGCGCCAGCAGGAGCTTACACAAAGAGAGGTAAATGACCACCCCTCGATCAAGGAATCGCTCCAGCATTGGAGAGTATATCGAACCAAGTGATTGGGACCAAGTCCAATCACTTGGAACCAGGTACAAGGTCCGCCCCGAAAGGCGGGAAGCCCCTGGGGACTATAAGAATAGGGGCCAAGTTCAAATCGACCCTTCTTCACCCTTCTTCCTCTCTCCATCCTCTCCGCACCCTTCGAGACCCTCTGCAACAGCCGCGAGAAACGCAAGTCTTACTCCAACGCTCGCTACGAGATAGGCACTCCTGACTATCGACCTGTACCAGCTTTGAATCCCGCAGGCTCAGAACCCATACGAAAGGCCATTTGTTTCCCTGACCTGGTGGGCCATTTCCAAAGTTAAGTATTGGCCTGTTAGTTGTAGGAACTAGCTTAGAAGTAGAATTAATGTACAAGTATTGATTGCTGTATATAATAAATGTGCGTTGATTTAACTCTTACTAAGCGGTGTGTTGGATTATTGATCATTACTCGGACTTGAACCACATGGCGGTATCAGAAAGATACCTGGCGACTCAAGAGCAAAGGTGACAGAACAAGAGCAATTAAACTAAGGCTACAACGAGCAACAATAGGAGCCGTTTGACGATATGTACTCCCTTCTCTGCTTTGCCGTTGGATTGGGGGTACAGGGGACTGGACGACACATGGGCAAAATTGTACCACCTGGCAAAGTTGGACCATTCTTGGCTGGCGAAGCAGGGGCCATTGTCCGACATAACCGTGGGCGGGATGCCGTGTCGAGCAAAGGTTTCTTGACATGCACGAATGACTGCAGGTGAGGCGAGGTCATACAATCGTATCACCTCCAGGTAATTCGAAAAGTAGTCCACGATCAGGACATAGTCTCTACCCAGTGCGCGGAACAGGTCGATGCTCACCTTGGTCCATGGTGACGTGACCAACTCATGGGGCTGCAGGGTCTCACATGGTTGGGCCGGCTGGAAGCGCTGGCAAGGGGGCAGTTGAGTACTGTGTTGGCTATGTCCTCATTAATGCCGGGCCAGTCCACTGCCTCTCGGGCTCATCGGCGGCACTTTTCCACACCAAGGTGACCCTCGTGTAGTTGTTCCAGGACATGTTGGCGCATGCTATGCGGGATGACAATGCGGTCCAGTTTTAGAAGAACCCCGTCTACTACCGCCAGATCACCTCTGACATTATAGAACTGAGGGCATTGGCCCTTGAGCCACACTGTAGTAAGGGGTCAGCTGCGTCTCACGGCGAATTTGGACGATGTGGTCATTCGAGGCAGGTAGATTGGAGGCTGTGAATCCCACATGGGCGTCAACCTGGCAGACGAATCCCGCTGGCTCACACGGAGTGTTGACTGCCCTGGAGAGAGCATCAGCAATGATGAGTTCCTTCCCTGGGGTGTATACCAGCTGGAAGTCATATCGCCGGAGCTTGAGAAGAATACGCTGGAGGCGAGGCGTCATGTCGTTCAAGTCTTTCTGTATTATATTGACCAGCGGGCGATGGTCAGTCTCGACGGTGAATTGAGGAAGTCCATAGACATAATCGTGAAACTTAACAACACCGGTCAGAAGGCCCAGGCACTCCTTTTCTATCTGCGCGTAGCACTGCTCCGTGGGGGTCATGGCACGTGACACGTATGCAACGGGGGCCCATGATGAGGCCTCATCACATTGAAGGAGCACTGCACCAATGCAGGATTGACTGGCATCGGTCGAACTTTTGGTCTCCTTTGCTGGATCAAAGAAAACGAAGACCGGGGCCGTGGTCAGTTTTGCCTTGAGTGCTCGTGGGCAGGGAGCCATTGGAAGTCTGTCGTCTTCCTGACCAGGTTCCTGAGAGCCGTGGTATGAGAGGTGAGGTTAGGGATGAATTTCCCTAAAAAATTGACCATGCCCAGAAATCGGAGGACCGCCTTCTTGTCCTCTGGTGTTTTCATTGCTGTGATGGCAGCTACCTTGTCCGCATCCGGCTGCACACCCAATTGGGAGATGTGGTCCCCGAGGAACTTGTGTTCCGTCTGACCAAAAGAGCATTTGGCCCTGTTGAGGCGGAGGCCATGCTCATGTATACGTCTGAATACGCGCTGGAGGCGACTAACATACTCCTGCGGGGTGGTGAACCAAATGATTATGTCATCGACATAGACGCGAACACCTTCAATGCCTTCCATCATTTGTTCCATAATCCTATGGAACACTTCTGATGCCGAGATGATCACAAACGGCATCCTGTTGTAACAATATCTTCCAAAGGGGATGTTAAATGTGCAAAGTTTCCTGCTGGATTTATCGAGCTGGATTTGCCAGAATCCTTTTGAGGCGTCGAGTTTGGTGAAGAGCTTGGCGCGTGCCATCTCACATGGGAGCTCTTCGCGCTTGGGAATTGGATAATGCTCTCTCATAATATTGCAATTTAGATCCTTGGGAACAATGCAAATTCTCAATTCGCTGGAAGGCTTTTTTTACACATACCATGGAACTGACCCAGTCGGTCGGTTCCTTGACTTTGCAAATCACTCCTTGGTTCTGGAGGTCCTGCAGCTGCTGCTTGAGGCGGTCCTCAAGGGGTGCTGGGACCCTGCGAGTTGCGTGCACCACAGGCGTGGCATTCGGTTTTAATAAAATCTTGTAGGTGTACGGGAGCGTGCCATGCCCTCGAAGACGTCGTGGTATTGGTTGATAATAGCGTCGAGCTGCGCCCTGAAGTCGGTGTCCTGAAAGGCAGAGGCGTCAGCAGGAGAGAGAGAGTGAACTCTCTGAACTAGGTTCAACAGCTTGCATGCCTGCGCGCCAAGCAGGGAGGCTTTCGAGAAGCCCACGATTTCAAAGGGAAGGATGGCTTTGCGTGACCTGTGCGTCACTTCAAGTTGGCATGAGCCGCTGGCAGCAATGGCATTGCCATTATAATCTAATAGCTGGCAGGCTGATGACAGGATGGCTGGTTTGACACGAAGGCTTTGGAGGTCAGACCGCGCAATGAGATTAACGGAGGCACCAGTGTCCAGGCGGAATCGTATTTGGGACCGGTTGACCGTAAAGGTGGCACACCACTCATCGTCTGGATCAATGCTGTATACCGATAGAGGCTGGATTCTTTGCTTCGGGGACACCCTGTTTTTTGTAATGATACCGACTCGAAAAGGCGCCTTCGGGTCCTCGGTGTCAATATCGGATAGCAGGTCCGAATCGGGCTCGGTGACCGTGGGTTGAATGGCCCGGACATTCCTGCGAGGCTGGATGGGGCGACGAGAGTTGGCAGGCTGAGCTTATCTACATAAAGCAGCATAGTGGCCAAGTTTGCCACATCGCAGGCATCATCGGGATTTGGCAGGACATTGTCGCTTTAAGTGGGCGGAGCCACAGTTGCCGCACGTTGTAGCGTCAGTACGTTCGCTGCGCCACTGCGCATGCAAGGTGCGGTCGTACGTGGTGCGAGCCTGCGCGGTACGTTCGTTGACGTCGCCGTCCCCTCGTTCGGTGCGCACAAGCGCGGGAGTCCACGAAAAGCGCGCAAAATGGCCGCCCTCATCCAGGCTGAGGCCCTGGAGTTGCTCGATTGTTTGGACCCATTCTGCCTCGTGGGGACCTTGCCGCGCCGTTTCAGCCACTTGGATGTGTAAATACCGACTAGTGGAGTGTTCGTGTAGCACGCAGGTCTCGATGGCGGTCGCTAGGGTGAGCTGCTTTACTTTGAGGAGCTGCTGGCGTAGGGGGTCCGACTGAACACCAAAAACGATCTGGGCGTGTATCATGGAGTCAGAGGTGGACCTGTAATTACAGGACTGCGCAAGGATGCGGAGGTGGGAGAGAAAGGACTGGAAAGGTTCATCCTTACCCTGCAAACGCTGTTGGAATACATAGCGCTCAAAACTTTCATTCACCTCGATGTCGCAGTGACTGTCAAACCTGAGGAGGACCGTCTTGAATTTTGATTTATCTTCATCATCCGCCAAGGTGAGAGAATTGAAAATGTGGATGGCATGTTCCCTGGCCGTGGATAGGAAGAGAGCGATCTTCCTGGTGTCTGAGGCACCTTCCCGGTCTGTGGCTTCAAGGTAGAGTGGAAGCGTTGTTTGACTATCTTCCAGTTGACCCCGAGGTTACCGGTGATGCGGAGCGGCGGCGGCGGGCGGACGCTGTCCATTTTGCAGGATGACTATATGCTGGGGGAAGGCAGATCACTTGCAGGTAGGTCTAAGAAGTTCTAACATCCCTCAACTACTGGTACCATGATGTGTTGGGTGCTCTGGATCCGTGGAACACATACAGGCCACCAACACTTAAAATAGTGCAACACTATTTTATTAAGTTAGAAACTGTTGAACATACTTTCACTGTGGGTGAACACGATGTTAGATTAAACTAAAGATCCATGCCTGTCCTAACCAGTCTATGCACTCAGCACATGGTGAAGATCTGTGCTGTGAGCTGTAAGCTCTGTCCTTCTTGGAGGCTGCATCGCGAATGAGCGGGAACTCTGATGCCCCCTGTGTTTATAGTGAGTGTGCTCTAACTGGTGATTGGATGCGGTGTTGTGTGTGTTGATTGGTCTTGCTGTGTGTCCATCAGTGTGTGTGTCTGCACCATGATATACTGGTGTATATTACGACAGCCCTCTCTTAGAAGAAATCGGCATTTTTCAAATTCACACACTCAACTGAATTTGCGGGTGACAACCTTACAGAATCATAGAATTCACAGTGCAGAAGGAGGCCATTCGGCCCATCGAGTCTGCACCAGCCCTTGGAAAGAGCACCCCATTTAAGCCCACACTTCCAACCTATCCCCATAACCCAGTAACCCCACCTAACCTTTTTGGACACTAAGGGCAATTTAGCATGGCCAATCCACCTAACCTGCACGTCTTTGGACTGTGGGAGGAAACCGGAGCTCCCGGAGGAAACCCACGCAGACACGGGGAGAACGTGCAGACTCCACACACACAGTGACCCAGTGGGGAATCGAACCTGGGACCCTGGCGCTGTGAAGCAACTGTGCTAACCACTGTGCTACCGTGCTGCCCTCACAGGTGCACTGTGCTGAATCTTGACTGACGGCCATTTACACTCTGAATTTATACTTTTATAGTTTTCTCTACTCTCCCTGCCTGCTAATGTTTCCCATGTCCTGCTGCCGGTGACTCCTTTAGGCCAGAAAGCAGTTCACCACCACCTTCCCAAGGCCAACTAGGGATGGGCACTAAATGCTGGCTCAGCCAGCGACACCCACACCCCATCAATGAATTTTTTAAAGTGTTGTTGAGAACATGTCCCCTTGTAGCCGCTTAAAATGGCTGACTCCCGATTAGAATGGCCAAACCCCGATTTAAAATGGCGAACGGAAGAGGCTGATGGGAAAATCAGCCAACAGGACTCGAACAGACAGCTGCAGGTAAAACTGTGTATTCGCCTCTGGGGAGGCCAGACAGAATCGATACCTGCAGCCATCAACACAACAACACACCAGCCATCTGCATAGTAAGTAGCAATCTCGGGAACAATATGCTACAAATTAGTAACACAAAGCCAACCCAGACTTTTCGGCGCCAGCAGGAGCCGACACAACGAGAGGTGAATGACCACCCCGAAACCGCCCATCGATCAAGGAATCGCTCCAGCATTGGAGAAAATCGAACCAAGTGATTGGGACTAAGTCCAATCACTTGGAACCAGGTACAGGGTCCGCCCCGAAAGGCGGGAAGCCCCTGGGGACTATAAGAATAGAGTCCAAGGTCAAATCGGCCCTTCTTCACCCTACTGCAACCCCTGCTGCCTTCTGCTGACCTTCTGCAACAGCTGCTAGAATCGTAAGTCTTACTCCAACGCTCGCTACGAGATAGGCGCTCCTGGCTATCGACCTGTACCAGCTTTGAATCCCGCAGGCTCAGAACCCATACGAAAGGCTATTCGTTTCCTGACCTGGTGGGCCATTGCCAAAGTTAAGTATTGGCCTGTTAGTTGTAGGAAGTAGCTTAGAAGTAGAATTAATGTATAAGTATTGACTGCTGTATATAATAAATGTGCGTTGATTTAACTCTTACTAAGCGGTGTGTTGGATTATTGATCATTACTCGGACTTGAACCACGTGGCGGTATCAGAAAGATACCTGGCGACTCAAGAGCAAAGGTGATAGAACAAGAGCAATTAAACTAAGGCTAAAACGAGCAACACCCTTCTCTCACCCAAGTGGGTAACACTGTTCCTGCATTGATAGGGACAGGCACAGTGTTGCAGGCTGTCGACTGCGGAGCAGAGGGCAGTATGTTATTCTCTAAGTCTGAATGAAGACTGAAGACTTACAGTTAACACAAGATCTTTATTCAAAGGGTTCGTTCTGCTTCCAGAGCTCAACTAGATGTAAAACAGTCAAGAGGTATGACCAGTGAAGCTGAGGTAAGCTGCCTGTGCTGAGCTGTCTCTGTCTGCTGCTGCTCACTAGCCCTGTGCTTCTGAAAGAGCCGGATCCTGCCTTGGGCTGGACCCTTTATACCCGTCTCTGATGCTGCCCTCTAGTGGTGCTGTGACTGTTACATCTGTGCTGCAGTCCCTGGTGTATGTGCAGATGTATGTACAGATGTACAGATCACTACAAGCAGGTCGAGGGGAAGGTATTTATTGTCGAGCCCAATCCCATCCTGATCAACAAACAGCCAGGCAAGGGCTAACTGCAAATGATCAAAATGCCTGAAATCGGAAATAAAAACAGCAAGTACTGCAAACACACAGCATCTGGAAAAGAAACAGAGACAAGTTCTGCCTTTTTCACAGAATTGTGACGGCGCAGAAGGTGGCCATTTGGCCCATCGTCTCTGTACCGACCCACCAAAAAAGCATTGTAGCTGAGTGCCATTCTCCTGCCTGTTCCCTGCAACACTGCACATTTTGTTTTTAAAAATTTAGAGTACCCAATTATTTCTTTCCAATTCAAGAGCAATTTAGCGTGGCCAATCCCCCTAACCTGCACATCTTTGGGTTGTGGGGGCGAAACTCACGCAAGCACGGGGAGAACGTGCAAACCCCACGCGGACAGTGGCCCAAGGCCGGAATCGAACACGGGTCCTCGGCGCCGTGAGGCAGCAGTGCTAACCACTGCGCCCACCTTACGCCTGCACATTGTTCAAATAATCATCTAACATGCCCTCTTGAGTGCCTCGATTGAACCTGCCTTCACCCCACTTCCACGCCGTGCATTCCAGACCTGAGCCACTCGCCGTATGAAAAAGCTTTTCCCTGCACCACAGTTGTTTCGTTCTCCCCGTGGCTGCGTGGGTTTCCTCCGGGTGCTCCGGTTTCTTCCCACAAGTCCCAAAAGACGTGCTATTAGGTCATTTGGACATTCCGAATTCCCCCTCTGTGTACCCGAACGGGCGCCGGAGTGTGGCAGCCAGGGGCCTTTCACGGTAACTTCACTGCCGTGTCAACATGAGCCTACTTGTGACAATAAATTGAATTGCTCATAACTGAAGTTTCTCATCGCTGGAGCCATTCTTGTAAACCTCGCCTGCACTCTCTCCAATGCGTTCACATCCTTCCTTCTGGTGCGGGGCCCAGAACTGTTTTTACGTCCTTCATCAAGGCCCCAGCAGGTTTGTCCCTCGCTCTAACTCAAGGAAGTGAACGATTGACCTCTCTTCATTCTGCCGCTCAGCTACACGCGGTGTCATCACAACAAGACAACAGCTCCCTGCAGTGTCCGATTCGGACTGCACTTAGAAAGAGAGCTGGGCGGGAATGAGGCGCAACCGGGGCTGGCTAACCCGCGATCAACGGTAATCGTCACTTGCCCTCTCGTTTGAGCCATTAGTCGGCCAACACACCCATCCTTGTAACCCACTGACCTTCCTGTGCCCATCGAAGGGCGAAAGGGACTCATTAGCCAATCGAATGGCGACAAGCTGCCTTTTGTTTCCGCCTATTTTCAAAAGTTTTTAACGACTGGTAAAGAGCGAAAGAAAATGACAACCCCCCCCCCACCCCAAACCCCAAATGTCCCAATGATTTTTTTTTTCCTCCAGGAGTGCACACGGCCTGTGCCCTGCAGACTGATCTTCAAATCCTGGAGAGCTGGCAAACCTGGGGTCAACATTCCAAGGTCTGCGCCCTGCGGCTGGGAGGGTGACCCCTCTGACCGATAAGGAGCGACTGCGATTTACCAAAGACAGACTGACAAGCCACCCGTCTACAATCAAGCTGCCTTTGTGGGTCCCCGGATGAGCATTCTTTCCTGCGTTGGATTGATTTGAAAATGACAGACTCGCCACTGAAAAAGATCACAGTGCAGCCATGGAAACAGTAAAAGTTCAAGTTATCTGCATCTGAATTCAAAACCGGTAGCACACTTCTTTTCCTCTGTTTATTCCATTGCAGGAAAAGACACCCTTCAGTCAGTCTCTGTTCACTGATGCTAAAAAACTTTCAAAAATCTGTTCTGCTCATTAAACACTGCTGCATTCGGTGCTGCCGAGGTATTAATCATTCCTACACCACACTATCAGCAAGGTTAGGAAGCAGTACCAATTGGGTTTGTGCTGGTTTAGTGACTTCACCACAGTGCTCAGGAATCAGCAGTCACCATATTAAGATTCTCAACAGAGGGTCCTTCTATAAATAGCTGCAAATTCAACAGTGTCGCATTACCAGGGAACAGAGAGGAATGTTCCCTCATCTCCTGGCCGCCCCCTCTTCCCTTTATCCTCCTGAAATCACTCAATCTGCCTGGGCTCCTGGCCTTGCCCTGCCTAGGAGGTCGCACTTTACGTGTCGACAGAGATTGTTAATAGCTCATTGTCCCCTGCCTTGCCCTCTGGGACAGAGTGAGAGTTCGTCCCTTATCTTAGGTTCGCACACAGGTTTTCCGGTTTGAAAAAAAAAGGACTGGAATGGATCACTGGCTATAGATCAAGAGCAACAAATCAAGATGATTTTGTTTTTAAACGTATATTTATTGAAGTTTAACACTGCAGTAAATAATACTGCAGTGGGGAGGTTCTGGTGTAGTGGTATTGTCACTGTTGACTAGTAAACCAAGATCTGGGACGCAGGTTCAAATCCCATGGCAGATGGTGAAATTTGGGGCAGCACGGTAGCATTGTGGATAGCACAAATGCTTCACAGCTCCAGGGTCCCAGGTTCGATTCCGGCTTGGGTCACTGTCTGTGCGGAGTCTGCACATCCTCCCCGTGTGTGCGTGGGTTTCCTCCGGGTGCTCCGGTTTCCTCCCACAGTCCAAAGATGTGCAGGTTAGGTGGATTGGCCTTGCTAAATTGCCCATAGTGTCCAAAATTGCCCTTAGTGTAGGGTGGGGTTACTGGGTTATGGGGATAGGGTGGAGGTGTGGACCTTGGGTAGGGTGCTCTTTCCAAGAGCCGGTGCAGACTCGATGGGCCGAATGTCCTCCTTCTGCACTGTAAATTCTATGATAATACATCAAAACCACATGAATGATACAGCACAACAAAAACATGAATTCAGATGGTGAAAGGAGAACAGCAGTTAACTGACTCAATACAATCCTTAGACGTAACGAGATGCCTCTATCAGTCCAGCCAGAGAACAAGGGAGAGACAGGATAAGGCCATGAAAACATGGTAAAATGATGCGCCCCTTCCCATGCGGCCATTAAACCCAACCACCAGAGTATGGGGTAGACGGAAACGCACCAATGCTCAACTCCAAGGCACCAGTGACACACGGCCACCTCCTTCCATCGTAGACCAGACCCACCTGTACCCACTGAGGGTCCAATCAAGGATTCTTTATACCCACCCTGAAAAAATAATACAAATATGATACCCCAGTTCTAACAGGATGTTGCACATATATCACACAACGCAACGTAACCCCAATTTTGGGTCCAGTACAGAAACATCATTCCATATAGTTACACAGAGAGGACCAGCAGCAACATGGTCAGATTATGATCATTGCCATCAACACCTCCCAACCGTGGGCGGCACGATAGGACAGTGGTTAGCACTGTGGCTTCACAGTTCCAGGGTCCCAGGTTCGATTCTCGGCTTGGGTCGCTGCCTGTGTGGAGTCTGCACGTTCTCCCCGTCTGCGTGGGTTTCCTCCGGTTTCCTCCCACAAGTCCCGAAAGACGTGCTGTTCGGTAATTTGGACATTCTGAATTTTCCGTGTACCCGAACAGGCGCCGGAATGTGGCGACTAGGGGCTTTTCACAGCAACTTCATTGCAGTGTTAATGTAAGCCTACTTGTGACAATAAAGATTATCTGCCCCATATAGAGTTCAGATCCTTAAACTACCCCCACACCGTCTCAATGTCTGCCACCCAGGAATAACACAGCAGATTAGGTAGTGCCAACCCCCCTCCCCAGGGGGTTCACCAGAAAAACATCACTCTTGCCCAGATTTAGCTTTTACCCTGAAAAAGAGCCCAAGTCCCTGAGCACCTCCATTATCCACCCCAAATTGGAGAGCAGGTCCGTGGTGTATAACAGCAAATCAGCAGCGTATAAAGAAACCCTTATGTTCCCTGCCCCCACGCTCCATCGCCCCCTAGCTGGTGGACAACCTCATTGCAATGATCAGCGGCTCAATGGCAAAGGTAAACAACAACAGAGGTATTGGGCGCTCCTGCCTTGTACCCCTATTCGGTGGGAAGTACGTCGGGTTCAAGGCATTAGTGCAGACACACAGTGGGGGCCCGATACAAAAGCCTAATCCAAGATATCAATTTTGGCCCGAAGCCAAAACGCCCTGAAATCTCAAAGAGGTACTCCCTACTCAACCCAGTCAAATGCTTCTTTCATGTCCACCGAAATAATCATCTCGGGATCGGTCACTGCGGGGGTGACATCACCACATACAACAGTCTCTTAATGTTGGCCAACAACTGGAGCCCGAGGAAATGGGCGAGGTACTGAATGGGTGCTTTGCATCAGTATTCACCAAAGAGAAGGACTTGGTGGATGATGAGTCTGGGGAAGGGTGTGTAGATAGTCTGGGTCACATTGAGATCAAAAAGGAGGAGGAGTTGGGAGTCTTGAAAACCAATGATAGACAAGTCCCTAGGGCCTGATGGGATCTACCCTAGAATACGGAGAGAGGCAAGGGAGGATATTGCTGGGGCCTTGACAGAAATCTTTGTATCCTCACTGACTATAGGGGAGGTCACACAGGATTGGAAAATATGTAATATTGTTCCTTTGTTTAAAATTGGATAGCAAGGATAATCCAGGAAATTACAGGCCAGTGAGCCTTATTGGCAGTGGTAGGCAAATTATTGGATAGGTACTCAGCAATTGCAGTATCAGAACATGCCCCACGTTGGGTGGATCTACAGGTTAGTTTGGAGAGAGGACAACGCCCGCTATGGAGGCTGGATGTGGGGTTGTCAGCGGACAAAGCGATCTGTGGGCGGGTGAACAAGTCCTTCCAGAACTACCTGGAAACAAATGATACGGGGGAGGTCTCTGCAGCAACGGTTTGGGAAGCTCTGAAGGCAGTGGTCAGAGGGGAATTAATCTCGATATGGGCCCACAGAGAAAAGGTGGAACGGGCTGAGAGGGATAGGCTAGTTGGGGAGATACTTCAGGTGGAGAGGAGATACGCGGAAGCCCCGGACGCGGGGTTACTGAGGGAGCGACGGAGGTTACAGGTGGAGTTTGGGCTGTTGACTACAGGGAAAGCGGTGGAACAGCTGAGGAAGGCAAGGGGGGCGATCTAGGAGTATGGGGAAAAGGCTAGCAGAATGTTAGCGCACCAGCTCAGAAAAAGGGAGGCAGCCAGGGAGATAGGGAGAGTAAAGAGTAGAGGTGGAATCATGGTCCTGGACCCAGCGGGGGTAAATGAGGTGTTGAAGGACTTTTCCAGCAAATTATATGAGTCGGAACCCCCGGCTGGGGTGGAGGGGATGAGGCAATGTTTGGGTCAGTTGAGGTTCCGGAGGGTGGATGAGGATGTGGAAGGGCTGGGAGCCCCAATTGAAATTGAGGAAATAATGGAGGGGCTGGAGGGTATGCAGTCGGGCAAGGCCCCCGGGGCCAGACGGCTACCCGGTGGAATTCTATATTGAGCCCACTGCTGGTGAGGACATTTAATGAAGCAAGAGAGAAGGGAGTCCGCCCCCCAACAATGTCACAGGCCTCAATTTCATTGACCCTGAAACGGGATAAGGATCCAGAGCAATGCGGGTCATACAGGCCGATTTCTCTACTGAATGTGGACGCCAAACGGCTGGCTAAGATACTGGCCACAAGGATAGAGGATTGTGTCCCGGGGGTGATAGGGGAAGACCAGACGGGGCTTGTAAAGGGCAGGCAACTCACGGCCAATGTTCGAAGGCTCCTAAATGTTATTATGAGGCCCTCAGAAGGAGGGGAGATGGAGGTGGTGGTAGCGATGGATGCGGAGAAGGCTTTTGATCGGGTGGAGTGGGATTACCTGTGGGAGGCGCTGGGAAGGTTTGGGTTTGGTGAGGGCTTTATTAACTGGGTGCGGTTGCTCTATCAGGCACCAGTAGCGAGTGTGCGTACGAACCGGTTGATGTCGGGTTATTTGAAACTACACCGAGGGACGAGGCAAGGTTGTCCCCTCTCCCCGCTACTGTTTGCTCTGGCCATAGGGCCACTGGCCATGGCATTAAGAGCATCTCGGGACTGGAAAGGGCTGGTTCGTGGTGGTGGGGGTGGGGTGGAGCACCGTGTCTCGCTCTACACAGATGACCTGCTCTTGTATATTTCAGACCCGTTGGAGGGGATGGGGGAAGTAATGTGAATCTTGGGGGAATTTGGCAATTTTTCAGGGTATAAATTGAACATGGGGAAAAGCGAGATGTTCGCGATCCAGGCAAGAGGACAGGAGAAGAGACTGGGAGAGCTGCCGCTTAGAATGGTCGGAAGGAGCTTCGGTATCTGGGAATCCAGGTGGCCCAGGAATGGGAGGCACTGCACAGGTTAAACCTATCCCAGCTTGCAGAACAAATAAAAGAGGACGAGGTGGAACATGCTCCCGCTATCACTGGCGGGGAGGGTACAGACCGTGAAAATGGCGGTCCTTCCCAGATTTCTGTATGTCTTTCAGTGCCTCCCCATCTTCATCCCAAAGGCCTTTTTTAAACAGGTGAATAAGGTTATTTTGGGCTTTGTGTGGGCGAGTAAAACCCCGCGAGTGAACAAAGTGATGCTGGAGCGCAGTCGGGGGGAGGGTGGGTTGGCGCTGCCGAACTTCTGCCATTACTACAGGCGGCAAATATAGCCATGATTAGGAAGTGGGTAGTGGGGTCGGGGTCGGTGTGGGAGCGAATGGAGGCGGCGTCATGTAAAGACACAAGTCTGGGAGCACTGATAACGGCACCTCTTCCGTTCTCGCCGGCCCGATACTCCACAAGCCCGGTGGTGGTGGCGGCTCTGAGAGTCTGGGGGCAGTGGAGGTGATATAAGAGAGTGGAGGGAGGATTGGTTTGGACCTCGATTTATAATAACCATCGGTTTGTACCGGGTAGGCTGGATGGTGGGTTCCAGATTTGGCAAAGGGCAGGAATAGGAGGATGGGGGATCTATTTATAGACGGGAACTTCCCCAGCTTGAAAGCCTCGGTGGATAAATTTGAATTGCCAGCAGGGAATGGGTTTAGGTATCCGCAGGTGCGAGACTTCTTGAGAAGACAGGTTCTGGCCTTCCCGCTGCTGCCGCCACGGGGGATACAGGACAGAGTGGTCTCCAGTACCTGGGTGGGAGAGGGGAAGGTGTCAGACATCTACCAAGAACTTATGGAATTGGAGGAAACTCCGGTGGAGGAGCTAAAGGGCAACAAGTGGGAGCACGAGCTTGGGGGGGGGGGGGAATAGAGGCGGGTCTGTGGGCAGATGCCCTCAGCAGGATTAACACATCCTCATCATGTGCCAGGCTTAGCCTGATAGAATTCAAGGTAGTCCACCGGGCACACATTACAGCGGCTAGCATGAACAAGTTTTCCGGGGTAGAGGACAGGTGTGCGAGGTGCGCAGGAAGCCCGTCAAATCATGTCCACATGTTTAGGGCATGCCCGGAGCTTAGAGGGCTTTAGCAGGATTTCGCTCAGGCGATGTCCACGGTGCTCAAAACACGGCTGGTGCCGAGTCCTGAGGTGGCGATCTTTGGAGTGTCGGAAGAGCCAGCGGTTCGGCAAGGGGGGCGGGGGGAGGCGGGTGAAAGAGGCTGATGTCCTGGCCTTTGCCTCCCTGGTAGCCTGGAGATTGATCTTGTTACTGTGGAGGGACTCGAAGCCCCCGAGTGTAGAGACCGGGGTTAGTGACATGGCTGGGTTTCTCAGTCTCGAGAAAATAAAGTTCGCCTTAAAGAGGGTCAATGGTCGGGTTCACCCGGAGGGGGCAGCCGTTCAGCGACTTTCTCGGGGAAAATTAAAATGTCAGCAGAGGCAGAATTCCAAAGGGGGGGGGCAGAGCAGAGAGGGCTGGATTATTGTTTTATTGTTGGGGGGGGGGGGGGTGAAGATTTGGATGGGGGTGGAAATGTTTATTGTACCATGTTTATGTCACTGTTATTGTTATTATAAAAATTGCAAATACCCTAATAAAAATATTTTAAAAACATTATTGGACAGAGTTCTTCGAGACAGGATTGACTCCCTTTGGGAACAAATGGAGGCATTAGTGAGAGGCAGCATGGTTTTGTGAAGGGGAGGTTGTGTCTCACTAACTTGATCGAGTTTTTTGAGGAAGTGATGAAGATGATTAATGCAGGTAGGGCAATGGATGTTGTCTATATGGACTTCAGTAAGGCCTTTGACAAGGTCCCTCATGGCAGACTGGTACAAAAGGTGAAGTCACACGGGATCAGGGGTGAGCCGGCAAGGTGGATACAGAACTGACTCGGTCATAGAAGGCAGAGAGTAGCAATGGAAGGATACTTTTCTGATTGGAGGGCTGTGACTAGTGGTGTTCCACAGGGATCAGTGCTGGGACCTTTGCTGTTCGTAGTATATATATATATATATATATATATATATATATATAAATGACTTGGAGGAAAATGTAACTGGTCTGATTAGTAAGTTTACGGACGACACAAAGATTGGTGGAATTGCGGATTGTCAGAGGATTGTCAGAGGATACAGCAGGATATAGATTGGTTGGAGTCTTGGGCGGAGAGATGGCAGATGGAGTTTAATCCGGACAAATGTGAGGTAATGCATTTTGGAAGGTCTAATATAGGTGAGAAATATACAGTAAATTGCGAATCCTTAAGATTACTGACAGGCAAAGGGACTTTGGTGTACAGGTCCAAAGGTCACTGAGAATGGCAACGCATGTGGAGAAGGTAGTCAAGAAGACATACGGCATGCTTGCCTTAATCGGACGGGGCATTGAGTACAAAAATTGGTAAGTCATACTGCAGCTGTATAGAGTCTTAGTTAGGCCACACTTGAAATATTGTGTTCAGTTCTGGTCGCCACACTACCAGAAGGATGTGGATAGTCAGAAGCTTCTTCCCAGGGTGGAGGATTTGGTTTACTATATAATTACTAGGGGGCATAGGTTTAAGGTGCAAGGCGCAACATTTAGAGGAGATGTACGAGGCAAGTTTTTTTACACAGAGGGTAGTGGGTGCCTGGAACTCGCTGCCGGAGGAGGTGGTGGAAGCAGGGACGATAGTGACATTTAAGGGGTGTCTTGACATCAACATGAATAGGATGGGAATAGAGGGATACGGACCCAGGAAGTGCAAAAGGTTTTAGGTTCGATGGGCAGCATGGTCAGCACAGGCTTGGAGGGCCGAAGGGTCGGTTCCTGACCTGTACGTTTCTTTGTTCTTTGTTAACAAATTCTGTCTACTCCTCCGCAATCACCCCCGGCAGGCAGGGCTCCAAATGAGTTGCCAAACCTTAGCGTCAGCATTTAGCAGAGAAATAGGCCGGTATGACCGACACACCCTGGGATCCTTATCCTTTTACAGAATCAAAGAAATCGATGCCTGCCCCAGCCTGACCGGCAACACCCCCTCAGGACAGATGACCATTGAACACATCCCGCAGAAGCGGAACCAACAGTGTAGCAAACTGTTTATAAAATTCGACAGGAAATCCATCCGGACCCGGTGCTTCGCCTGTGCCCCTGTCCGCTGCTCCAACCGGTCCAAGGATATCTTAATAGATGCCACAGCCCCCTCCTTCGCACTTGCCAGTTCCTCAGCGACTGCCTGCTGCTGTCGCTTCTTAAACTCGGCTGTTAAAAACGCCAACAAACTTCTCGGTCGTGCACTGAGAGAGAGCAGCGACACCACCGAGGCCTCTGCATTTTCTCCTCTCTAGGGGCTGGAGGACCTTCTGAATCCGACGATGACTGCTTGCCCGACTTCTGCCTTGTGTTGTATCCACCAGAAATCACTCAAAAGAGGGGAATTAATTCTACTTGAAAAAAAAAATTTAAGAGTGCCCAATTCTTTTCTTTTTCCAATTAAGAGGCAACTTAGCGCGGCCAATCCACCTGCCCTGCACGCCTTTGGGTTGTGGGGGGGGGGGGGGGGGGGGGGGGGGGGGGGAGACCCACGCAGACATGGGGAGAATGTGCAAACTCCGCACGAACAGTGACCCGGGGCCGGGATTGAACCCGGGTCCTCGGCACCGTGAGGCAGCAGTGCTAACAGGGAATGTATCCCAACACACTGCTCCTAGTTCTCCCCAAAAATCACCTGTTAACCGAGCAGAAAGGGTCGAAAAACCAAATCCCCAGGCCTCATAGCCGCCACCGGAAGTGCAGTGCAGACTTCTACCAGGAAATTAGGGGCACCCTCCTTAGGTGAAGGCCTGCACACATTGACACGTAGGGCTGGATTTTTCCGTAACATGGACAGTGAGGCTAACGGCGTGCAAAATTACAAATGAGACAGCAACCACGCATGCACATTAAGAGTGAAAATGTGGAAATCACTGCATAGGATAGTTAGCCTGCTCCTCTTAAAGCTTCCCAGAAACATCCTCTCACTACCTGACTCCCCGAATGGATTGATTGATTGGCATTTCTGTACTTAGGCTCATCGATCAGGACTAAATGCACAAGAGAAAGTCGGGACCTGTTTATTCCAGTCTGAATACCTTTTTAATCACGTGGATATAATTAGAAAGACCATCTGAGCCATTGAACCAACTGTAAGACAAACATGCATCCAAGGTAATAAACAGCTGTATCTTGACAATGGGAGAAAGACTCTTCCTCCTGACCTGCTCCAACTTCAAGTTCACCAGAGAGCCGACCTCCTGACAATTCAATGCAGCGAACAGAAAATCTTCAGCTTTTACAAGACCACCACTACTGCTAAGGCATCAATTCATTCAAGAAACTACAGGCGTGCCACCTGAAATAATTCCAGATTGCAATCGATTTCTTTCTCTCTTCAGCCACATTGAAACTTTGTGGTATGATAGCTTGCGTGAGGCATTGCGTTTGAAAACTCAGAGGTGCGTGTGCAATATTAAATAAGCTTTCATTTTAAATTAACAAAAGCTTGCTGCTGGAAATCATTTAAATTGGGTCAATCACTTTATGGATGTATTTTGGAAGAGGAGAAGGCACCACTGGAAGGGATTAAAGCAAAGTGGGAGGAAGAGTTGGGAGAGGATATGGAGGAGGGGTTCTGGTGTGAGGTGCTCCGGAGAGTGAACGCCTCCACCTCGTGTGCGAGGTTGGGGCTGATACAGCTGAAGGTGGTATACAGAGCACAGCTCACGAGGGCGAGGATGAGACAATTCTTTGAAGGAGTAGAAGATGTGTGTGAACGTTAATGAGGGGGGGCCCCACTAATCACGTTCATATGACATGCTGGAATTCTTGACTCTTGAGAAGGTTAAGTTTGAACTGAGGGGAAGGACAGAGGGGTTCTACAATTCATGGGTATTATTCATCATGCACTTTCAAGAACTGGATAACATCGAACATTAGTTTTTTTGGGGGTGGGTGTTAATGTGGCTATGGGTGATTCCTAATTCCTTTTTGTCAGTTGTTTATGTGAACATGCGGGCTAATATTTGTTACTGATTATGGTTGTTGGTGGGTGTAAATTTGGGAGAAAATGTGAAAAAGGAGAATATGAAATACCAAAAAAAATGTTTTAAAAATTGGGTCAATCACGGAGGGTAGAAAAAGGTCTCACACATTTAAAACCTCTGATCACAAACAGCAGTAAAATATACAAGGCTGGATTTTACGAGTCCCCACCGAATGTGTTTTCGGCAGAGCAGAGGGACATGAAATAGGGCTGGTGCCCACGCAGCCGCCTCCCCCCCCCACCACCACCACCACCCCCCACCCCCGAGCTCACCCATTAACACAATACCTACATGGCACCACCTGCCTTATTTAAAGAAATAATCAAGGGGCAATCGAGTCTTATCCAGCCAACTATCCCCCAGGAATCCGAGTTGCTGTGGCAACGTGCACATTTACCCGCATGTTGTCGCCTGCAGCTCTGTACAGTCATGGTACAAGCTTCAATTTTCTGCCCATCACATTGCTGGCAGGAATCTCTCTCTCTCTGCCATGGTGAGTTGGAAGGATTTACAGGTCGATACACAACCTGCATGGCCAAATTATAAATGCACCTTCCTTGGCAATTAAGTCCTGGAATGACAACCTTGTTGTAGAGAACGGAACATTACGCCCTATACCACAAGACTGATTCAGGGTATTGATGACATTTATGCAATGCAATGGATAAACATAGTCACGTTAAAATGTGGTTTAATTATTGATTAGGTCATTGTGATGGTGATTCCAAAGTTGCCTATTGACAGTGTAGCGTTTTGTTCAGAAATGGCTTTGTTGAGGAGAAGGTTCTGTTGTCTCCAGTAACTTTAAAAAAAAATTTGTTGAGACTGTGGGACGTGAAGTTGAAGATGAAAACCCGAATGTTTTAAAAGAATTAAAGGCTTCCCGTAATCCGGACTCATATAGAATCCTGAATAGAATCCTGAATATTACTCCAGAGCAGAAGGAGGCCATTCGGCCCATCATGTCTGCACCCACCCTCTAAAGAACACCCCAACCCTGGCCCACTCCCCACCCCGTAAGACCTCCTAAAATTTGGACCCTACGAGCAATTTATCACGGCTGATCCACCTAACCCGCACATCTTTGGACTGTGGGAGGAAACCCACGCAGACACAGGGAGAACGTGCAGACTCCACACCCGAGTCACCCGAGGCAGTAATGGAACCCGGGTCCCTCGCGCTGTGAGGCAGCTGTGCCACCGTGCTGGCCCTGCTAAGAAAATTAATATTGACTAAGAATATATGCAAAATATATGGGTGGCATGGTGGCACAGTGGTTAGCACTGCTGCCTCACAGCGCCAGGGTCCCAGGTTCGATTCCCCGCTGGGTCACTGTCTGTGTGGAGTTCGCACGTTCTCCCCGTGTGTGCGTGGGTTTCCTCCGGGTGCTCCGGTTTCCTCCCACAGTCCAAAAGATGTGCGGGTTAGGTGGTTTGGCCACGCTAAATTGTCCCTTAGACTTCAAAGATGGGGTCATGGGGTTTCAATACCCAGTTACTCCTACCCTTAGCTTAACAATTACACACAGATTGAAATATTAACATGGATTACAAAGTACATCTTAAGTTACAAACAACAGTCCCTTTAAGTACATAGGCTGACTGTGGCCAAATGCATGCAGCTGGCTCTGAACCCAAGTTAATGTCTGTGGATTTTGATTCAGAATCCACCCCCCCCCCCCCCCCCCCCCCCCCACAGATGATGTGAGTTTGCAATCTCCATTCACAAAAGGACGCTTTAAAATCTTCTCTCTCGATAATGCTTTCCATTGGCGGTTTGCATTCCTAAATCCTGACCAGGTTTTCAATTGACACTTTTAAACAAAACGTCCGATCCATTTTTAACAGTGGATCCAATACACGATTTTAAACCACCCTTTGTCTTAACAACTTTTGCACAAACTCTGAGACCCAGCCACCGATTTCCATAGTTATTTAACCCCCTGCTCCACAGGCTGTAGTAAAATCTGACAAACCTGAACGTCAGATATCGTCTGGCGTCTCAGCTCTGGCTGTCTTTACTGAACAGCGTTCTGTTCTCGAACCTCTAACCTCAGTGTTCATAGAAACATCTCTTTGTTGCTCTAGTTTCCTTCGCGAGCTGCTCTTCAGATCTTTGCACTTGTTTTCTTAACTATTGCTCAATGGTATGACTTTTCTTCTGGCAAAGCAGAGAGAGATATCCCCTCTCACCTGCTACTTCTAGCAGAGCTGTGAGAACTGCTTTCTCTCTCACTACCTGGCTCCCATTGCAATCAAATGAGCTAAGTAAAAACTTAAGCATCTCTACCTTACAAGTTGCTAAGCAACCACTGCTGGTTTATTTATTCTTTATGCCGTCGCCCTCTCTAAGCACAATAGAAACACAGTTGGAACTTGACCAATCCCACACATACAAACACCTCTGTCCAGCATGAATCCAACTATAGATTTTACTCTTCCAGGCACAGAAACATTAAACTAAATTCACTTAAAATTATACCTTATTTCTAATGTTTACCAATTAAAATATAAATCCCTTAAAGCCACCTTTGATTTCCTAACAGTCTGTACGGGATTCATAGAAACATAGAAAATAGGAGGAGGCATTCAGCCCTATGGTCATTTGACTCTGCTCCACCATTTATTATGATCATCCAAGTCAATAGCCTAATCCAGCTTCTCCCCCCCCCCCCCCACCCCAATGTCCTTTGATCACCTTTGTCCCAAGTGCTATACCTAACTGCTTCTTGAAAACATACAATGTTTTGGCCTCAGCTACTCCCTGTGGTAATGGATTGCACAGGTTCGCCACTACAAAGGACAAAGAAAAGTGCAGCACAGGAACAGGCCCTTCGGCCCTCCAAGCCCGTGCCGACCACGCTGCCCGTCTAAACTAAAATCTTCTACACTTCCTGGGTCCGTATCCCTCTATTCCCATCCTATTTATGTATTTGTCAAATGCCCCTTAAATGTCGCTATCGTCCCTGCTTCCACTACCTCCTCCGACAGCGAGTTCCAGGCACCCACTACCCTGTGTGTAAAAAACTTGCCTCGCACATCTCCTCTAAACCTTGCCCCTCGCACCTTAAACCTGTGCCCCCTGGTAATTGACCCCTCTACCCTGGGAAAAAGCCTCTGACTATCCATTCTGCCTATGCCCCTCATAGCTTTGTAGACCTCTATCAGGTCACCCCTCAACCTCCGTCGTTCCAGTGAGAACGAACCGAGTTTATTCAATCGCTCCTCATAGCTAATGCAAACCACTCTCTAGGTGAAGAAATGTCCCCTCATCTCTGTCCTAAATGGTTTACCCGTGATGGATTTCTGGGTCTATTTCGCACCCTGGATATCCGTTATCCCTTCTTAGTTCCCAAATATAGGAAGGACGTGGAGGCTTTGGAGCGGGTGCAGAGGAGATTTACCAGGATGTTGCCTGGTATGGAGGGAAAAACTGAGGGGTAATAGGTATAGGACAGAGGTCAGAGGTAGGTTCTTTACGCAAAGAGTAGTGAGGCCGTGGAATGCCCTACCTGCTACAGTAGTGAACTCGCCAACATAGAGGGCATTTAAAAGTTTATTGGATAAACATATGGATGATAATGGCTTAGTGTAGGTTAGATGGCTTTTGTTTCGGTGCAATCGTGGGCCGAAGGGCCTGTACTGCGCTGTATCGTTCTATGTTCTATGTTCTATAACAGAGGTCAAGTCTGTGCTTTTCGGCAAAGTTCAGATGAACTTTATTTGTCAACTTCATAGAATCATAGAAGTTTACAGCATGGAAACAGGCCCTTCGGCCCAACCAGTCCATGCCGCCCAGTTTTTACCCATTAAGCTAGTCCCAGTTGCCCGCACTTGGCCCATAACCCTCTATACCCATCTTACCCATGTAACCATCTAAATGCTTTTTGAAAGACACAATTGTACCCCGCCTCTACTACTACCTCTGGCAGCCCATTCCAGACACTCACTACCCTCTGAGTGAAGAAATTGCCCCTCTGGGCCCTTCTGAATCTCTCCCCTCTCACCTTAAACCTATGCCCTCTAGTTTTAGACTCCCCTACCTTTGGGAAAAGGGCCAGTGTACAAAGTACAACTTGTGCCACTGGTAAACTTTATTTGTCAAGACAAAATTAGGTCAGGTTGATTGTCTTTAGCGAATATAGTAGTTGAGTTTTCATTCAATTACAAATCATGGTAATTCTTCAAATCATAATGCACAGTATAAAATGACTGAGTGATTTAAAGAAAAGAAAGATGACGATTTAGCTAAAGCAAGCAAAGAAAATAGGTTTCAGAAAGAGATAGATCGATTCCGGAATGGATTTTTCCACCCCGACAAGTGATTCTTAGGAAGATTATTATCTTAAGGGCGCCCCTTCTTTGCAGCTGTGATTGGCTTTAACTAATTTATAATTCACTCAATTCGGCCTAACTGTCTGTCTGTCAATTGAAGAGAGATATGTATTTAAATATATTGGTGCGACTTTCCCATACCATCGCCTGCCAATTTTCCAACTTAACCACAAATGACATTATTGGAGGAACACAGTTTTTGCTGAGAAAGTATCTCTCTAGACTGGCTGTTTCCATAGAAATGGAACTGCCCGTTCTTTCACACAATGGGGCCTTTCAGCCAGCTGATGTCACTGTTCCTTCAGTTTCTAGCAAGTCTCAAGCAATTTGCAAATGTTTCCAGCTATTCGGCTTTCCCCACTCTCATGGTTAATATGATTTAGTTTTTAAAAAATATATATATTTATTAAAGTTTTTTAACACAATTTTTCTCCCTTACAAACAATAACCCCCCCCGCTCGTAACAAAAAAAAACGAGAAATCGCGCAGAGCAAGATATATACATGGCAAAATGATATATTTACACAGCTTTGTACACTGGCCCTCACCCGTACGTGCCAGTTTCCCCAACCCTTCATGTTACCTCTTGCTCATCCACCTTCCCAGGCAGTCCCCCCCCCCACCGTCCCCCCCAAGGTTGCTGCTGCTGCTGACCGACCTTCCTCTAACGCTCCGCGAGATAGTCTAGGAACGGTTGCCACCGCCTGTAGAACCCCTGCGCAGACCCTCTCAAGGTGAACTTAATCCTCTCCAACTTTATGAACCCAGCTATGTCATTTATCCAGGCCTCCAGGCTGGGGGGCTTCGCCTCCTTCCACATTAGCAAGATCCTTCGCCGGGCTTCTAGGGACACAAAGGCCAGAATGCCGGCCTCTTTCGCCTCCTGCACTCGTTAATATGATTTAGTTAATTACTCTTAATGAGTTCTCAATTAAACCTTTTACCTATATCACCCATAGCTAACTAGAAAGCCAATTTCTATCAACCCCGTATCCTCAGACTGTGACTCCCTGGTTCTGGACACACCCATCATCGGGAACATCCTTCCTGCATCCACCCTGTCCAGTCCTGTTAGAATTTTATAGGTTTCTATGAGATCCCCCTCATTCTTCTGAACTCCAGCAAGAACAATCCTAACCTGTCAATTTCTCCTCATACGTCAGTCCGGTCATCCCAGGAATCTGCCTGGTAATCATTCCCTGCACTCCCTCTAGGGCAAGAACATCCTTCCTTAGATAAGCAGACCAAAACTGCACACAATATTCCAGGTGTGGCCTCACCAAGGCCCTGTGTAATTGCAACAAGTCATTCCTGTACTCAAATCCTCTCGCTATGAAGGCCAACCTACCTTTTGCCTTCTTTACCTCCTGTTGTAGGGGCTGGTTTAGCACAGTGGGCTAAATAGCTGGTTTGTAATGCAGAACAATGCCAGCAGCACGGGCTCAATTCCTGTACCGGCCTCCCTGAACAGGCGCCGGAATGTGGCGACTAGGGACTTTTCACAGTAACTTCATTGAAGCCGACTTGTGACAATAAGTGATTAATATTATTATTGTACCTGCATGCTTACCTTCAGTGACTGGTGTATGAGGACACCCGGGTCTCGTTGCACATTCTGCTCTCCTAATTTATGGCCATTCAGATAATAGTCTGCCTTCTTGTTTTGCTACCTAAGTGGAAAACCTCGCATTTAATCCACATTATGCAGCATCTACCACTCATTTTCCCACTTCAACTTGTCAAATCACACCGAGAGATCTCTGCATTCTCCTCACAGCTCACCCTCCCATTTAACCTTGTGTCAGCTGCACATTTGGAGATATTACATTTCATTCCCTCATCTGAATCATTAATATACATTGTGAATAGCTGGGGTCCAAACAGAGATCCCTGCAGTACCCCATCAGTCGCTGCCTGCTAATTTGGAAAGAGATCTGTTAATTCCTACACTTGGTTTTCTGTCTTTTAAAAAACAATAATCTTTATTGAAACCTAAGAAGAAACCTTTGCGACTCTACAATACATGAAAACGAACGGCAATGTATATAATTTTAAAAATGCCAAGACTTCAAGACTTCGGGAACATTACCCTTTTTGAATGGTTGGCCAACAGCAAATTGTCACATGAAGGCCCATAGTTAGTCACAGTTCATTTGATCTGATTTGGAATTGCACATCTGTGGTATCATAGGTATTACGGTACCTGATAGGCTAAAGCACCATTGGTGGAAACTGTATGCTTTCTATTGGTTAGAATGTATGATAGCTCCGCCCTGCTAGGCGGGGCATAAGAACCAGTGCCGCCCCAGCAGCCTTCATTCTGTACCTGAGTTGTTGGGGGAAACATCTAGCTTATTAAAGCCTTCAGTTGGACTACAACCTCGCTTTAGTGGTCATTGAACGTGCATCAACATCAAGCTATTTAGACACCAGCAAGAACAGTAATATTGCACAAGGCCTTGGTGCTGGTGATTAAATTCCAACTTTCTAATAATGGGAAATAAAGTGACCCAAGTCAATTGTTATGTTATTCTCGGCAGCCATCGCTCAAAATGCAATTATAAAGACCAGAAATTTGTTGCAATATTGGAGTTGGAAGCGGAACCAACAGAAACATCATGGCAAGGTGTGCATAAGCCATTCTCAAAGACCAGGGGCAGAAGTCTCTAATGATGGGACTCTGTCCCCACGCCGGCGTGAAAACTGGCACCAATGACTCCGGCGTCAACGGCCCCCAAAGTGAGGAATTCTCACCTTTCTAGGGGGCTAGGCTGCCGCCGGAGTGGTCCCCTGCAGCTCCAGCCGGCATGCAACGGCCTGCGCGAGTTCGCGCATGCGCAGAATGGCCCGCGTATTTCCGCGCATGCGCGGCGGTTCCCTTCTCCGCGCCGGCCCCCGGGCAATATGGCGGAGCCCTACAGGGGCCCGGCGCGGAGTAAAGTAGGCCCCCAAGGAACTAGCCCGCCCGCCGATCGGTAGGCCCCAATCGCGGGCCAGGCCACTGTGGGGGGGGGCGGGGGCCAACCCTGGAGTCGGATACCCCGCACCCACCCCCCCCCCAGGGCGGCCCCCGCACACTCACCTGCCAGGTCCCGCCGTGTGGGAGGTGAGTAAACCCCGCCGGCGGGACTCGGCCAAACCCGTCGGCCACTCGGCCCAACGGGGCCAGGAGAATCGCTGTGGGGGGTGGGCCGCTGTCAACGGCCCCCGAACGGCATGGCGGCGATCCCACTGGAGCCCGAAAAATGGCGGCCGAGAATGAGAAAGCCGGCGGCGGGGTTGGAGAATCCTGGCCATTGTGTTGCTCCAGATTTCTTCGTGTACAAATAGAATTGTATCTCTGGGCATTTATTACAGCTCAGTGGATACAGAATATCACACACCTACCCTTAGATCACCAAACTTTTATTAAGGGTAGGAATCAGTTCAGTTCGTGACATTAATGCAGGGCATGAATCAGATGGTCACGATTATGCACACAAGTGCACACACAGTTGTGAAGATATTTTCTCAGACATTTAATTAACCCCCCAAAAACATTAAAATTTGGCCAGGTGAACGGACTATTACTTGAAATATCGCACCATCCATGACCTGGAGTGTGGTGTTACCTGCGTGGTCGCTAACACGTGTTATTCAATCCTTGGCTGATGGTGAGGTCCTCCGAATCTTGTTGAAGAAGACTCGAGCTCGTCCAGTAACAACAAAGGTTTATTGAGTAACTATAACAATAAGTGCATGAGTTCTTTACCTTAACTTGGAAACTAGGGATAGGATTAACAAGATTTAACAACAATAACTAAACGTAACTCCACTAATTATCTAAACTATTCTGATATTACCCTGTTCACAGTACACCCACGAGACAGGATGAGAAATCACATGTGGCTGCTTGTTATACCTGTTGGTCTGGCCCTCTAGTGATCATGTGGTGCTGCTATTTACCCATTAACCCCTTGTGTACATGCACATATAGAGATCACTACATGGAGGATCTCCAAATAATATGCACCTGTTTTTCAAGGGCACGAATTTTGCAGGGGTGCTTGGTGATATTAGACTAAATCACAGACCTACAACAATGTGGTTGTCTCTTTTTTTTAATATAAATATATTTTATTAAAGTTTTTCGATCAACCAAGAATTTTTCATTTTTACAACTTTGTAACAGTATATACATTGATCGTTTTTAAAATAATATATTAACTAACGGCAAGTGCCAACACAAATAAAAAACAAAAAGAAATAGTAACATTGAGAAGATAAATATGAACAACAATTATGTAACAACACACAAAAAAAAACCCCAAAGACCCGAATGCACCCCCCCTCCCCCCCGCCCCCCCCGGGTTGCTGCTGTTGTCTTTCCTATTTTCCCTTATCGTTCTGCGAGATAGTCGAGGAATGGTTGCCACCGCCTGGTGAACCCCTGAGCCGAACCTCTTAGTGCGTATTTTATCCGCTCCAATTTTATGAACCCTGCCATGTTATTGATCCAGGCCTCCACGCCCGGGGGTTTAGCTTCTTTCCACATAAGTAGAATCCTTCGCCGGGCTACTAGGGACGCAAAGGCCAAAACATCGGCCTCTCTCGCCTCCTGCACTCCCGGCTCATCTGCAACCCCAAATATAGCCAACCCCCAGCCTGGTTCGACCCGGACCCCCACCACCTTTGAAATCACTTTTGCCACCCCCACCCAGAACCCGTGCAATACCGGACATGACCAAAACATGTGGGTGTGGTTCGCAGGGCTTCCCGCGCACCTCCCGCACCTATCCTCCACCCCAAAAAACCTGCTCAATCTTGCTCCCGTCATATGCGCCCTGTGTAGTACCTTGAACTGTATCAGGCTGAGCCTGGCACACGAGGACGAGGAATTTACCCGACTTAGGGCATCTGCCCACAGCCCCTCCTCAATCTCTTCCCCCAGCTCCTCCTCCCATTTTCCTTTCAGTTCCTCTATAATCGTCTCCCCCCTCGTCTCTCATTTCCCTATATATATCGGACACCTTACCGTCACCCACCCATGCCCCCGAAATCACTCTGTCCTGGATCCCTTGCGCCGGGAGCTGCGGAAATTCCCTCACCTGTTGCCTCACAAATGCCCTCACTTGCATATAGCGAAATGCATTCCCAGGTGGCAACCCGTATTTTTCTGTTAGTGCTCCCAGACTCACAAACGTCCCGTCCAAGAACAAGTCCTTCAGTTTCGCAATTGCTGCTCGCTGCCAAGATTGAAATCCCCCATCTATCCTTCCCGGGACGAACCTATGGTTGTTCCTTATCGGGGACCACATTGAGGCCCCCATCACTCCCCTATGTCGTCTCCACTGCCCCAAATCTTCAGAGTCGCCACCACCACTGGGTTTGTGGTGTACCTTTTCAGGGAGAACGGCAGCGGCGCCGTTGCCAGTGCTTTTAAGCTAGTTCCCCTACAGGACGCCATCTCCAGCCTTTTCCACGCCGCTCCTTCTTCTTCCCTCATCCACTTACATATCACAGACACGTTAGCGGCCCAATAATAATCACTCCGACTCGGCAGTGCCAATCCCCCTCTATCTCTACTGCACTGCAGGAACCCCCTCTTTACCCTTGGGGTCTTTCCGGCCCACACAAAGCTCATGATGCTCCTGTCCACCTTCTTAAAAAAGGTCTTTGTAATCAGTATGGGGAGGCACTGAAACACAAAAAGAAACCTCGGGAGGACCACCATTTTAACCGCCTGCACCCTGCCCGCCAATGACAGGGGCACCATATCCCACCTCTTAAAGTCCTCCTCCATCTGCTCTACCAGTCGCGTCAGGTGAAGCTTATGCAAGGTTCCCCAGTCCCTGGCCACCTGGATCCCTAAATACCGGAAATCTCTTGTTACCTTCCTCAGCGGCAGCTCGTCTATTCCCCTGCCCTGTTCCCCGGGGTGCATCACAAACAGTTCACTCTTCCCCATATTCAATTTGTATCCCGAAAACTCTCCAAACTCCCTGAGTGTCTGCATTATCTCAGGCATCCCCTCCACTGGGTCCGCGACATGTAACAGCAGATCATCCGCGTATAATGACACCCGATGTTCTTCTCCTCCTCTAAGTACCCCCCTCCACTTCCTGGAGCCCCTCAGCGCTATGGCCAATGGCTCAATTGCCAACGCAAACAGTAACGGGGACAGGGGGCACCCCTGTCTTGTGCCCCTATATAGTCGGATGTAGTCGGATCGTTGCCTGTTCATAATCACACTTGCCACCGGGGCCCCGTATAGGAGCCGAACTCATCTAATGAACCCTTCTCCAAATCCAAATCTCTTCAGTACCTCCCACAGGTAGTCCCACTCCACTCTATCAAATGCCTTCTCTGCATCCATAGCCACCACTATCTCCGCCTCCCCCTCCAGTGGGGGCATCATCATCACCCCTAACAACCTCCGTATATTGGTATTCAATTGCCTCCCTTTAACAAATCCTGTTTGGTCACCATGCACCACCTCAGGGACACAGTCCTCTATCCTTGTCGCCATCACTTTGGCCAATAACTTGGCATCTACGTTCAGGAGGGAGATAGGCCTGTATGACCCGCACTGCAGCGGGTCTTTGTCTCTTTTCAGGATCAGCGATATCGTCGCCTCCGACATCGTCGGGGGTAGTGTCCCCCTTTCCTTAGACCCATTGAAGGTTCTCGTCAGGAGTGGGGCTAGCAGGTCCACATATTTCCTGTAAAATTCCACCGGGAACCCATCCGGTCCCGGGGCCTTCCCTGCCTGCATGCTCCCGATTCCTTTCACCACCTCCTCTACCTCAATCTGCGCTCCCAGTCCTGTCCTCTCCTTCTCCTCAACCTTCGGGAACTCCAATTGGTCTAGGAAATGCATCATTCCCTCTTTCCCTTCCGGGGGTTGGGCCTTATACAGCCTCTCGTAGAATATCTTAAATACGCCGTTCACCCTCTCCGCTCTCTGTTCCATCCTTCCCTCCTCGTCTCTAACCCCTCCGATCTCTCTCGCCGCCCCCCTCTTCCTAAGTTGTTGGGCCCGCAGTCGGCTCGCCTTCTCTCCGTATTCATACTGTACTCCCTGTGCCTTCCTCCACTGCGTCTCCGCCTTACCCGTGGTCAACAAGTCAAAGTCCGTGTGTAGTCTCCGTCTTTCCCTGTATAGCCCTTCGTCCGGAACCTCCGCATATTGCCTATCCACCCTCAAAATCTCCCCAATCAGTCTCTCCCTTTCTTTACCCTCTTGTTTCCCCTTATGGGCCCTTATGGAGATCAGCTCCCCTCTCACGACCGATTTCAGCGCCTCCCAGACTACTCCCACCTGGACCTGACGAATGTGATATAAAATAGTTACTTTAGAGATATTAGTTACTGTAATGTAGAGATAGGCCAGTCTCATCCTGGTGAGTTCACAGACAAAGGATTTCAGACCGCATGGCAAAGCAAAGGAAGAGGTGTGTCCAGCTACGGAGGAAGGGATTGGAAGTGAGCCAATTAGAGTGTATGGATAGGTCAGGAGGGGTATAGGATGACCTATGGGAATCGTGTATGTGAAACTTGATGCCAGTTGTGTGAGTAGTAGAGATCCCTTTGTCCTACAGACTCACTCGATTCCGGAGGTGTACGAAGCAAGATGTGCTTTGTACTTGCTGTGAATTGAGAAAGGCTTGCAAGTCAAATAAAATAACTAATGCTGTACCTGCAAATCCATCTCGACTTTTATTGAGGCCAGACTGACGGGTAAAGAAATTTGGGATTTGTCAGACCTCTCCGTCATCATTGACCTCTAGGTATCTTTCAATACATCCCCTCACCCTTCCACATACCCCCTCGTCCGCCAACAGTCCCATGTCCAATCTCCAAAGTGGGCGTTGCTCCTTTTCCTCACCTAGTTCCAGATCTACCCAATGTGGGGCATGATCTGAAATGGCTATAGCCGAGTACTCCACTCCTGCCACCTTCAGGATCAGCGCCCTTCCCAGGACAAAGAAATCTATCCGGAAGTACACTCTATGGACGTGGGAGAAGAAGGAAAACTCTTTACTCCTCGGTCTAGTAAATCTCCAGGGATCCACTCCTCCCATCTGCTCCATAAAGCCCTTAAGCACCTTGGCCGCTGCCGGCCTCCTCCCAGTCCTAGACCTGGACCGGTCCAGCCCTGGATCCAGCACCGTGTTGAAGTCCCCCCCCCCCCCCCCCCCCCCCCCCCCACCATTACCAACTTTCCCATCTCCAGGTCCGGGATGCGCCCCAACATACGCTTCATAAAGTTTGCGTCATCCCAGTTCAGGGCATATACGTTCACCAGCACCACCGCCTCACCTTGCAGTCTGCCACTCACCACCACGTACCTACCCCCACTGTCCGCCACTATGGTCTTCGCCTCAAACGATACCCATTTCCCCACCAGTATTGCCACCCCTCTATTTTTCGCATCCAAGCCCGAGTGGAATACCTGTCCCACCCATCCTTTTCTTAATCTGACCTGATCCGCCAGTTTCAGGTGCGTCTCCTGAAGCATGACCACGTCTGCCTTTAGCTTCTTTAGGTGCGCAAGTACCCTTGCCCTCTTAATCGGCCCATTCAACACTCTCACGTTCCACGTGATCAACCGAGTTGGGGGGCTCTTTACCCCCCCCCCTCGTCGACTAGCCATCCCCTTTTTTAAACCAGCTCCTCACCCGGTTCCCACGCAACCGCTTGTCCCCCAGACGGCGCCCTCCCGTCCCGACCATCCCATCTCGTAACAGCTCCCCCTTCCCCTTAGCAGCAGCAGCAACCCAGTTAATTCCACCCCCCCACCCCACCCCCCCCCCCCACCCCCCCACCCCCCCCCCCACCCCCCCACCCCACCCCCCCCCCCACCCCACCCCCCCCCCCCCCCCACCCCCCCCCCCACCCCCCCACCCCCCCCCCCCCCCCCACCCCACCCCCCACCCCCCGCTAGATCCCGCTCTAGCTTAATTGCACCCCCCATATTGCTTCCCGGAGTCAGCAAACTCTGGCTGACCTCGGCTTCCCCCGTTTATCCTTAGCCTCCCTGCGTGTGAGGCCCCCTCGTTCCTACGCCCCCTTTTCCCGCCAGTTTCCATAGCGCGGGAACAGAGCCCGCGCTTCTCTCTCGGCCCCGCCCCTAATGGCGCAGCTCCCTCTCTCCTTCCCCATCCCCTTCCTCACCGGCGCCCACATTTCTTCGTGTCCCCCCCCTTCGAGGGGAAAACATTCCCCCATCTGATTTACAATTTCTTGCCACCACCTCGCTACTTCATTCCAAACATCCTTTCCCAAATCTAGTCCAACTTATCCTCTTGAATGAATGTCCACGCCTCCTCTGCCGTCTCAAATTAGTGGTGTTTGCCCTGGTGTGTAACCCACAGTCTTGCTGGCTGCAACATTCCGAATTTCACTTTCTTCCTGTGGAGCACCGCCTTGGCCCGATTGAAACTCGCCCTCCTTCTCGCCACCTCCGCACTCCAATCTTGGTAGACGCGGATCACCGCGTTCTCCCATCTGCTGCTCCGTGTCGTCTTAGCCCATCTCAGGACCATCTCCCTGTCCTTGTAGCGGTGGAATCGCACCACTATTGCTCGCGGTATTTCCCCTGCCTTTGGTCTTCTCACGAGGACCCGGTACGCTCCCTCCACTTCCAGGGGGCCCGTCGGGGCCTCAGCTCCCATTAAGGTATGGAGCATCACGCTCACGTATGCCCCAACGTCCGCTCCCTCTGCCCCTTCGGGAAGACCCAAAATCCTTAAGTTCTTCCTCCTCGAGCTATTTTCCAATCTCCCCATACACCTCTTGTGTAGCGCCTCGTGCGTCTCCGTCTTCACCACCAAGCCCTGTATCTCGTCTTCATTTTCGGCAGCCTTTGCCTTCACTCCACGGAGCTCCATCTCTTGGGTCTTTTGCGTCTCCTTCAGCCCCTCAATCGCCTGCAGCATCGGCGCCAGCACCTCCTTCTTGAGCTCCTCCACACATCGCCGGAGGAACTCCTGCTGTTCCAGGCCCCATACCAACTGGCCTCCCTCCACCGCCATCTTGCTTCTCCCTTCCCTTCTCTGCCACTGCTCCAGAGGATCCTCCACAATCTGGCCACTACTATCACTTCTTTCCATCCAGACCCGGGGGGACTCCTTCCTATGTCGCCTCACACTGGGTTTAGCCTAAAATTTCCGTTGGGGCTCCCGATAAGAGCCCAAAAGTCCGTTGAAACGGGAGGTGCCGAAACATGCGACTTAGCTGGTCATCGCCGCACCCGGAAGTCAATGTGGTTGTTTTCTTAATGAAATGAAAATGAAAATGAAAATCGCTTATTGTCGCAAGTAGGCTTCAAATGAAGTTACTTTGAAGAGCCCCTAGTCGCCACATTCTGGCGCCTGTTCGGGGAGGCTGGTACAGCTCTAAAGGGCCATTAGGGTTGGGCAGAATATGGAGCCCTTGACAGCGATGCTGGAATGTGATGAAAGAAAGAAACAAAAATGCTGGATGGAGTGTTAGGGTTAGGGTTCACCAGCTACAAGGCACAAGTCAGGAGTGTGATGGAATAGGCTTCATCCTTTGCCTGGATGAGCGCAGCTCCAACAACACAAGAAGCTCGACCCATCCAGCCCACAAAACATTCACTCCCTAAAAGATTTACTCCCTCCAGCATCAATGCAGAGTGGCAGCTGTGTGTACCAGCCACAAGATACGCTGCAGTAACTTACCAAACGCCTCTTCCAAACCTGCCACCGTCTCCCACCTGGAAGGAGAAGGGCAGCAGACAAATGGGAAACCCCACCACCTGCAAGTTCCCCTCCAGGCCACAAACCATCCTGACACGAAACAATATCACCTTTCCTTCACCGTGGTTGCATCAAGGTGCTGGAACACCCTCCCTGGCAACACCGTGGGTGTATCCACACCACACGCAGCGGTTCAGTGTCAACTCAGCCCGAGCCCACTTCGGGACGAGCAACAAATGAGACAGAGTTGGTGCAAATACTCGTGACACTAGGTAATTGAGCTTATTTACAAAGACAAAGCAGCCGTTCCAAATGCGAGATGGCTAGCGGCTAGCCAATGTTAAAAGCGTCTCTCAGCATTTAAAAAGACCTGCATCATTGAACAGCACAAGTTACCTTCCCATCTCGTCGCAATCTCTTTTTTTTTTTTAAATGCCAACATCGATAAGCCAATAAACTCACACATCCTTGAAATGGGAGTTAATTTCTGGATTTGATACATATGACATTGATAACAGCGTCGGATATATCACTTCATATTGCAGTAACTGCAACAGTCAACTGGAAAACAGGTGCCCACAAATCACCTGTTGTTTCATGCCGTGTTGAAGTGTTCACACGGGCTAATTACTCAGGCAAAATCTACAGATTGCAGCCATTAACTTCCTTCACTGTATCACACCGGGTAAGCACTTTGCCTAATTTCTACAGTAAAATGTGTGGTGATGTGCATCACTGTAAATACATGTAAGCTAGACAGACGCTAGAGGGAGCACCAGAAACATCACACACACACAACCAATAGATAAGTTATGTGGGAGGCGACCAATGGACATTCACGATACACAAGGAGGTGACACGACCACAGAGGGGCATTACACCAGCCCATACATAAAGGACACCACACACGTGATCAGCCCCCTTCGGCCAGTGGAGACAGTCAGTGAGGAGAGGCACAGGGTTGATTCATTATCACACCCACCACGTGGAAGACAGCAGCTGGTTAGTCAGTTAGGTAGCTACAATAGGATTAGCAGTAGTGTCGAACTCAAGTTATAAAAGTGTACATAGTGTAAATAAATGAGTTGAAGTTATTTACACGTCTCGACCTTCCTTGACAAATGCAACACAAGGAAGCCGCTTATGTTACAAAGGAAACATAACAAAACAAAATGGACTGACTGTTTTTGCCAACCCTCTGCCTCGTGTAAAGATGGTTGGTTTGTGCCTTGGTGGTAAACTCTGGTGTTAAGCATCGCCTGGTGGGACTCAGGGGGGTTCCACTCTGGCATGGCAGGAAATGCGTGCAGAGGAAGGTTAGTGGGCTGAGGGCAGGATTCACAGGTGCCTGTTCTCTCTCGGATTTCTCAGTCAGCTATCTGCACATTCCATTTCTGCTCCCCCTTCCAAGCAGCCAGCACGGGAGTTATTGGCTATCAGCGAATCTCTCTCAGTTAGCACTGACTTTACATGTTTAAAACAAAATCACATTTAAGAAACAAGCTCTCCTTTTTCGTGTCTTATTTCAGAGTGTTTGGATATACATAGAAACGCACACGGAAAATAGAAGCAGGTGGAGGCCATTCGGCCCTTCGAGCCTGCTCATTTCATTATCATCGCTGATCGTCAATACCCTGATCATGCCTTCCCCTCATATCCCTTGATGCCTTTCACCCCACGAGCTGTATCTAATTCCTTCTTGAAATTACACAATGTTTTCGCCTCAACTACTTTCTGTGGTAGTGAATTTCACACATACACCACTTGAATGTGGCGACTAGGGGATTTCACAGTAATGTCATTGCAGTGATAATGTAAGCCTACTTGTGACAATAAAGATTATTATATTATGATGAGGAATTTCTCCTCACCTCCGTCCCAAAAGGTTGACCCCTTATCCTCAAACTCTGACCCGTAGTTCTGGACTCCCCCACTATCAGGAATCTACCCTGTCTGCAAAAAAAGCTGAAATTCAAAGAAAATGGCTCCCTTTCTTGAGAGACCGGTACAGACATGTCAGACCAATGGCCTCATTCCGTGTCATGGAGTTCTAATGCTTTATGGGTTGATAGATATTCCAGTGAGTCTAACTTTATCGCGATTACTAACGGACAGGTAGAAGACCTTCCCTGTTGTAAATTACATGAAATATTGTTTTGGTCTTCCAGTCAAGTGTGTTAACATGGGGTTTCATAATTCTCGCCCAAACTCTTTCATATTGGCATGGGGTGGGGGGCACAGTTGTACTGCCATCTCATAGAACATACAACATACAGTGCAGAAGGAGGCCATTCGGCCCATCGAGCCTGCACCGACCCACTTAAGACCTCACTTACACCCTATCCCCGTAACCCAACAACCCCATCTAACCGTTTTTTGGTCACGAAGGACAATTTATCATGGCCAATCCACCTAACCTGCACGCCTTTGGACTGTGGGAGGAAACCGGAGCACCCGGAGGAAACCCACGCAGACACGGGGAGATCGTGCAGACTCCGCACAGACAGTGACCCAGCGGGGAATCGAACCCGGGACCCTGGCGCTGTGAAGCCACGGTGCTAACCACTTGTGCTGCCATGCTGCCCCTAAACAAGAATGAGTTTTGGAACTGCCTTCTGTAAACCGAACACAAAAAAGTGCCAACATTTGCTAAGTTTAGTGGCTCGGAAGACTTGCTTTCACTGAGGTTCTCGGTGTGGAAGGTCTTGTCAGCTGCACATTGTGCTGGCTGAGTGGTGTGCATTTGTAAACAGGTGGTGCAAACACCCCAATGGCACCAATAAGAAGCATGTTTAATCCTTAAATCTTTCATTCCAATACTTCTCATCTCCGGTTACTGCCTAAAGCTTCAACATTATCATCGAACGTCAAAACACCAGACTGGTCACTGATGTGTTGGGTACTCTGCTACACAGACGAACCAACACGGTTGTGAATGGTACAACTCAGTTTTATTACTAACATTTATTTACAGTGGTAAACTGGTTACTGAGGTTTGATCATAACCCTAGAATCTGTGGACCTATTCCTAATACTATCTTGTAGTTGCACTCAGCACATGGTGGATGTCTGAGTGGCTTGCTATGAGCTCTGTGCCCTGAGCTGTCGCCTGCTGGAATCACCAGGAAGTGTCGTGTTCCCTGTTTTGTACTGTGTATGCTCTTGCCTGTGATTGGCTGTGGTGTTGTGTGTGTGGCGATTGGTCCGTTGATCTGTCCATCAGTATGTATGTATGTTTGTGCTATGATGTTTACCTGAATATCATGACATCCCCCCTTTTTTACAAGAACATGTGCCTATGTGGTTATAAATGGAGATGTGTACTGAGTGCAGCTGTGTGTGTGTGTTGTGTGTCACCTGGAGCTGGCAGGATCCCATAGCCGGGATAACATTCCCATTGTAGTCGACCATCTTGCAACGGGATGGCCGAATTGGTGGTCTGACCTTCATGGCGTAGAAGGCTGACCATGCTATGAGGTTGGCGGAGGTGCCAGTATCCAGGCGGAATGTTATCGGTGATTGGTTGACCGTTACGGTGGCACACCATTCATCACCCGGATTGAGTGTTCACTTGCAACGGCTGTTAGGTCCTGGCTGGAGACATCCGGTTCCCATCAATGACCACGACACGGAAAGCGTCCCGGTCGTCTGTGTCACTGGTTTGGATATCGTCTGGGCACGACTCGTAGTAAGGAGGCTGAATGGTCCGCACGTCCCTGCGAGGCTGTCGGAATTGGGGAACATTGGCAGGTTGAGCTGCTCGACAGCAGGCAGCGTAGTGGCCCATCTTGCCACAGCGGAAGCATTGTCGGATTCTTGAGGGACATTGCTGCTTTAAATGGGCGGCTCTGCAGTCGCCGCACGTCGTGACGTCATGGCGTTTGTTGCGCCACGGCGCATGCGCAGTTCGGTCTTGCGTCGAGCGCGCCTGCGCATCACGTCCCTCTGTGTCGATGTCGTTTTTGGCGCGCACAAGCACGGGAGGCCTCGAAAAGCGCGCAAAATGGCCGTCCTCGTCCGGGCCGCGGGCCGGAAGGAACTCGATCGCCTGGGCCCGTTTGGCCTCGTAGGACGCCTGCCTCACCGATCCGGCCGCGTAGGACCCCTGCCGCGCCGGTTTGGCCGCCTGAAATTGGGTGTAGCTGCTAGTCGCGTTTTCGTGCAGGACACAGGCTTCGATTGCGGAGGCTAGGGTGAGACCTTTAATTTTTAAGAGCTGCTGGCGTAGGGTGCCCGAGGTGACCCCAAAAACAATCTGGTCCCGAATCATGGAATCGGAGGTGGTGTCGTAACCGCAGGACTGCGCGAGGATACGGAGATGCGTAAGGAATGACTGAAAGGGCTCATCCTTACCTTGCAGGCGCTGCTGGAAGAGATACCTCTCAAAACTCTCGTTGACCTCGACGTTGAAGTGTTGGTCGAGTTTGAGGAAGACTGTCTTGTACTTGGTCTTGTCCTCACCTTCCGCGAACACCAGGGAGTTGTAGACATGGAGGGCGTGTTGACCTGCCGTGGAGAGGAGGATGGCGATCTTTCTGGTGTCCGAAGCGCTCTCCTTTTCATTGACTTCCATGAAGAGCTGGAAGCGCTGTTTGAACAGCTTCCAATTAACGCCGAGGTTTCCAACGTCTTGTAACGGCTGCGGTGTGCTGACGGTGTCCATGGCGCAGGATGGCAGATTCCGGAGGATTCGTAGGTAGGTCCCACAGTTACTCCTGGTACTATGATGTGTTGGGTACTCTGCTACACAGACGAAACAACACGGTTGTGAATGGTACAACTCAGTTTTATTACTAACATTTATTTACAGTGGTAAACTGGTTACTGAGGTTTGATCATAACCCTAGAATCTGTGGACCTATTCCTAATACTATCTTGTAGTGGCACTCAGCACATGGTGGATGTCTGAGTGGCTTGCTATGCCCTGAGCTGTCTCCTGCTGGAATCCCCAGGAAGTGTTGTGTTCCCTGTTCTGTACGCTCTTGCCTGTGGTGTTGTGTGTGTGTTGATTAGTCCGTTGATCTGTCCATCAGTATGTATGTATGTTTGTGCTATGATGTTTACCTGAATATCATGACAGTCACTAAACTTGCACATAAGATTGCTACAACAGTGTTGCTGTCATAGTCAGTGCAGAGCACATCCCCCCCCCCGTAATTTTGCCTACTTTTTCTTTGACCCATCACTACACAATCCCAAAGACATGGTGCTCAAATCAGGTTGTTCAAATCACGTGCTGCCAATAACTGTCGAATGAAATTCTTCTGTTTGCTGTGTCAATGAAGCTGGTTGAATTACAAACAAATCTCATGAACAAATCTAGCAGCGTCAGCGAGGTTTCAACCCAAAATAGTTCAACGGGTGGTGGGTTATGTGAGGGAGAAGGGGGGGACGGGACTGTGCGTAGTTTTAAATCAGCTCTGAAGCGGTGCTTGCGTTGTCCAGATGCCACCAGCTACCAACAATCGGACCTTGTACCAAAGCTGGTGGTTATAATCATAAAATACACAAAACCTCAACAGCAGATCCTTTTCTCCAAATTACATGCAAATGTAATCCTTCCAATCAATGCGGGTAAAATTAGGCAGCATACCATGATTGAAGCATTCCTTAAAAAAAAAAGCTCCTCTTTGACCCAGTTTCTAGTTATTTGTTTTAACAACTCATGTGGTTCGCTGCTAAACCTTGCTCGATAACTCTCCTATTAGTGCCTCGAGATGCTTTATTACATTGAAGAGACGATAAACCTCAGTTGCTGTTGACAAAGTTAGATTCATCTAACTCCAATTTTCACGATTAGAAAAACAGAAAATGCAAAACCTCTGACACAAGACTGGAGATCAAATGGAAGAAAGTGTTCAGGCATTCTCAATCCCACCTTGGACCTGTCCCAGCAGGAACACAAATTGCTTAAAAATTGGATTTTGGAAAGCCCCTTCCTGCATTAAATGGGAGGGTACAGACCCCATCACATATACCAGTCTCTTCGAACAAAGCCAGCTGCCTATAAAATCGAACAAATGTTGCTTGTGGTTAGCACTGTTGCTTCACAGCGGCAGGTAGCCGGGTTCGATTCCTTGCTTGGGTCACTGTCTGTGCGGAGTCTGCACGTTCTCCCTGTGTCTGCATGGGTTTCCTTCCACAAGTCCCGAAAGACAGGCTTGTTAGGTGAATTGGACATTCTGAATTCTCCCTGTGTACCCGAACAGGCGCCAGAATGTGCAGGGGCGGATCTACTATGAAATTAATGAAGCTTAAGCTTCAGGGCCCCTAATCCCAGAGGGGTCCCAGAAGCGACTTTAGAACACATTGCTTAAAAATTTGGGGTCTTCTGTATGAGGTGTTTTTAAAAAATAATAATATTAATAATAATAGTGTAGTTCAATACAAAATAAGTTAAAATTAAAATTAAAAGGTTATTAAAGTATCATGTAGACTAGCTGTAAATGGAAAAACGTTCAAATTAAGGGTGTTTCATTCTAAATATATTTAATATAAAAAATTATAAATAATTTAAAACACTATTAACATTTATGGCAGAAATACAAACGGTAGATGACGTGTCGGAACAAAAAAGGGGAGCCGTTGAAAAGGTAATCACAATGCTAACGTGAATTTTCAATGTGATCGCACCGTGATAGCGATCTAGACAAGAATATTTTTCAATAAAGTGTTCATAAGGATAGAATATTTTAATTTCCCCTACTAGAAAAGTGAGGTAAGTAATAAAGGTGAATAGTGTTAGATTAGCCTAAGCCTATTGTTTTTATGAAGAGGTGAAGGGAAGGTAGGCTCCGACCGCATAGCCTAGGCTAATACTATATTACAAGTATTTATGAAAAAGTAATAAAAGGGTGAATTTGTGTTAAATTACAGGTGTTTATTATGAAAAGTGTTCAAATAATGGTACAATTGTGTTACATTACCTTAGCCTATGAGTTTTGGTGGTCTAGTCTTGCCTAACTGAGTCTAGCCTAGCGTAGGCTAGCTTGAACATGGCCTAGTTTAGCCTATTTAGCTTATTTATTATAAATCTTAAAAAAATGGCGCTTTACTTTCTGAGAAGGGTTTTTAAAAAAAAAAAACCTCTCAGAAAGTAGACCTAAAATTTTTTCCTTTCAAAGCATGCGACAATAGTTACACGACTCAAATTGATTAATTTTTTGTTGTATATATTTCAACAATCCCAAAGTTTGAGAGTCAGTAGCACAGATGTTGTAAAGGTGGAGTGTCGCGGTAAGTTAGCTGTTCTGCTGTGGCTAATGTAATTTTTTCCCCTTTTTAACAGAGGTCAAGACCCTAGAGGAATAACAATGAGTTCACGAAAGTACTTGAGTGGATACCAAAAATGCAAACTCAATGAAAAGCGATCTGACCGTGGGTGCTCTTTCTAGCAATATTCAACCCACTGTTGACGCTTTTGATTCAGATGACGATCACAGTGGTCAACATGAAAGTACCGCGGAACAAGCAGAGACTGAGCAGAAACATGAAACAGGAAGCAAATTCAGTGATTTCAAAGAATACAGTGACCTCGAAAACTGGCCCATAACAGTTGATAATGATTTCATACAGAATTGTTTAATGCAAGGCAGGTTTTTTTCAAAATAAAAAAACAGATGGTGTATATACCGAATCAAGCAGGGTTTACAAAGAGCAAAACAGAAGTTTCTCAAACAAATATTTTGAAAAAAGATTGAAAAATGGCCAGACTGTGATGAGATCCTGGTTAGTTTACTCAAAGAGCAAAGGCTGTATATACTGTTTTGTTTGCAAACCCTTTTTTAAATGGCAAACGTCACTTACAACAGGTGGGTTTTCTGACTGGATGAATGTACTCAGAACTCTGGAGAATCATGAAGACAGCATGGAACATAAGAGGGCGACGTTGTGTTGGATAACAAGAAAGTCAAATAAAAATACTGTGGATCAGCAACTTGAAGAACAGATGAGAAAAACCATACAGTACTATTTTGAAGTACTGAAAAGAGTTGTAGCTGTTATAAAGTTTTTAAGTGAAAGATTTGGCATTTAGAGGTCATGAGGAGAAGTGGGGCTCACCAAATAATGGAAACTTCATGGGGGCCATGGAACTTATTGCAGAGTTCGACCCATTTTTACATGAACATCTCGAGAAATGTAAAAATGAAAAAGTAAATGCTACTTACCGATCCAAACCCATGTATGAAGAATTGATAGAAATCATGGGAAAACATGTGCAAGATGAAATTGTGAATCAAATCAACAGCCTAGACACTAAATACTACTCTATTATTGTTGACTCTACACCTGACCTGACACATGTTGACCAGCTGGTAATTGTGGTTCGATACTGCTATAATGGAAAACCCTGTGAGAGATTGTTAAACATTTTTACCGATAGAAAACCATTCATCCACGACCTTGTTCAACAAAATACAACAAGTCCTGGGTGAACATAAGCTTTCACTTGAAAATATCCGTGGTCAGTCCTACGATAATGCATCTAACATGAAGGGCTCGGAGGAAAGGCTGCAACACTCTTTAAAAACATTAACAGGTACGCAGACTATGTACCATGTGCAGCCCATTCACGTAACCTTGTTGGAGAAAAGGCAGTGTCTACTGTACCTGAAGGTGTTGACTATTTTGGCATTTTGCAGGAGCTGTATGTTTTCTTTTCTGGATCTCCATGAAGATGGGGGATTTTAAACACACAGGGCAATCTACATTTTTCTCTAAAGAGCTTAAGTGTAACTCGATGGCCTGCACACTAAGCAGCAGTCCGGGCAATTAAAAATGGATATATGGGTATTTTACAAACTCTCAAACATATTTTTGAAGTCTCAGAAGAGAAGCCTGAATGTAAACGAGATGCAAAGAATTTATACCACAAGTTGGTAAAGCTGGAATATGCTATTTTAACAGTCGTTTGGGAAGAAGTGCTGGAGCGTTTCAACAAAACAAGAAAGAAACTCCAAACCCCTGGTTTTGATGTATTTGAAGGTTATCTTCTGCTATCATCTTTACTTTCGTTTGTTAAAGAACGAGTGTGGCAACTGGGGGATTTTCAAAGTGACTTCATTGCAGTGTGAATGTAAGCTTATTGGTGACACTAATAAAGATTAGTATACCCAATTGAATCAAATGCAAAGGGACCAATTATTTTGGGCCGCTCTAAACCTACCCTATATATACTAGGTTAAATGGATGTGTTGCCTTTAACCAGCCAAGTTTCTATTCTTTCATGGGATGTACAAGTTGCTGGCAAGGCCACCATTTGCTGCCTCGAAGGTTTTCCCGGAGGTAGTGCTGGTTTCACTTAAAATGGTGTCTTCGAGCATTTCCAGCCAGCTGCTCGCATTTCGTCAAAAAAGTGTATTTGGCAGTGAGATATTTGATGCAACCTCCTCCAACAATTAAGGGAGGCAGTTGCTGAATGGGTTTTATTGGCTGGAGGTATTTAGGCAGACAAATTGTGATAACACCAACAGACCGTCTAGATGCAGTGAGGGCTGTAACTTTGAAAATAACCCACTCAGCCTCTCCAAACTTGTATGTGGACCGATTCTAAATCACATGGCAAGGCATTTTCAAAAGGTTGTCAGTGGCTTTCAAGAAGGGGGAACTGGTGGCTTTTAGTCGCCTCATAAACAACTTTGGGGCAGGACGGTAGCACAAGTGGATTCCCCGCTGGGTCACTGTCTGTGCGGAGTCTGCACGTTCTCCCCGTGTCTGCGTGGGTTTCCTCCGGGCGCTCCCATTTCCTTCCACAGTCCAAAGGCGTGCCGGTTAGGTGGACTGGCCATGATAAATTGCCCTTAGTGTCCAAAAAGGTTAGGAGGGGTTATTGGGTTACGGGGATAGGGTGGAAGTGAGGGCTTAAGTGGGTCGGTACAGACTCGAAGGGCCGAATGGCCTCCTTCTGCACTGTATATTCTATGTTCTTTGAATCTTAATTCACTCCCGTTAATAAATAAGCAACTGGTGTAGCTTATTTGGCTTCGAAGGGATATGGTGTTCGTGCCGGAAAGTGGAGCTGAGTCCACAAAAGATCGGCCATGATCTCATTGAATGGTGGAGCAGGCTCGAGGGGCCAGATGGCCTACTCCTGCTCCTAGTTCTTATGAAGCAAAGTGCGGGGAAAACTGAGCACGTTTGACAGCATCTACAGAGAGAGAAACAGAGTTAACATTAAGTTGAATATGACCCTTCTCCAGTTCCAAAGTCACATTCAACACGATTAACTTGCTGCTCTCCCCACAGATTGGTGGGTTTTTCCAGCCCTTCTGTTTGTGATCGCCAACAAATAGTGGTATTTTGCTTTTGTTACATTCATTGCCACCTCTCTTCCAGGAATTCCTACCTCGAAGAAATTGTGCTCTTCCCTCTGACCGGATCTCCGTTTGTCTCTTTCACTTTGTTTTCCTTCCTTGCTTCCCAGTTCCCTCCTGAGGTTTGAGAGGGTGTTCATCGAAACTCTCTTGCACAGTCGCATCTCCTTCTGCAGAGACCGTCACTGGCTTCAGTTCTGGACTCGCGTTCGACTCTCAAAAGGTTTCTCTCTCCACAGATGCTGCCAGGTCTGATGCGGTTTTCTCGCACTTTTGTTTTTATTTCAGATTTCCGACGTCCGCAGAATTTTGCTTTTTTTTTTTTGCTCGTTCGTCTGAGGTATTTTAGAACCACAGTAAGGATAGGGTGGTGCATAAAGAGGCCATTCAGCCCATCGTGTTTGCGCCGGCCAACAACAAAAAACAAAAGAGACCAGCCGCTCATTTTGATCTCATTTTCCAGAACCTGGTCCGCAGCCTTGCATGCCACAACACTTCATATCGTAATGAACTGAAGACATCATCTTCCCATACTATCCCCATATCCCCATTACCTTGGTGGTAATGTCGTTGTTCGTTGCCGTTTGATCCAGAATGGTCCGTTGAGTTGATGACAATAAAACCGGCAATCATTAGATTGAAACAAAACTCATTTATTGGGTAACAATAAATTAAATGAAGTTCGCACACGCTACAGTGCTATCGTTAATAATAAAGTAATATGGAATCTGTCTAGCAGTAATCAATAGTCTAGTAGTCACTAATAATATCCTCGTGTTTACTCTCTCTAATCTACTCCTCGTGCTGTTCTGTCTTTTTCCTTTGTTAACTACCCAGCACTCCCCGAGGTCTGAGACCTGGTGGTGCCCTCTAGTGTTGGAATTACACAGGTGTAATAATTAACCCTTCACTGGCTTGCCTATATATAATATATATATATATATATATATATATATATCATTACAATTGGTATCTAGAAATCTATCTACCTCCGCCTTTAATATACTCAATGACTGAAAATGCTTGGAAACTATTTACCACTGCCAGAGGGCAATGGGCTGCCCTTTGACATTTGTCAGAGAGGAAGCTACACCACCGCTCATAAATGTCTCCCAGTTTGCACAGGCAGTAATCAGAGTCACGACTTGGAATTTCCTATTTCTATGCATCTTCATTCATCAGGACACCGGGGAGAAAAAAAAAAGTAAGCTCAATTGACCTCAAGTCGTAAGTCATTTGCAGATAAGCAAGATCTTTTCACCAGTGGGTCACATTGCCAAGTGACCCCTCTCAAGCTCCCCATTGTTTCTGTTGTGAATGGCGAGTTGAGTGTTATTAATCCATTAAACGTCAGATGTGTAACATGACAGCCAGGTTCTGCATTAACCTGCTCAGGCATACTTTTAGAGTTGAAGCACATCAAAGGTTGTGAACCACTTTTTGTTTAAAAGGTGAAAACAAAGCAATGGCCTATGTTGCAGGTTGTATTCGTCACTCGCCATGAGTATTTGCTACAAACCAAAACAAATAACAGGTACACAGTTTAATTTAAAAAAATGCTGCTGCTCTCCATCTTATTCAAAGAAAACACCACATAAAGCAACGCAGTACTCAACCCTTGAAATTACCTCGGCACGCCCACATATTTGCTGATTGGACAGATGGCAAACAAGCTTCTGTGAAGACTGTTAAACAGAAAGTTGCCCTCGAGAGGAAATGCAATAGCTCTTCATCGATTAACGAGACGCAATACAACACAGTACGTAAGAAACTGACCAGAAAGTACAAAAATTCTAGCCTGGTAAAAAGCAAAAGACACTCCCAGGGGCTGGTTTAGCACACTGGGCTAAATCGCTGTCTTTTAAAGCAGACCAAGGCAGGCCAGCAGCACAGTTCAATTCCCTTAACAGCCTCCCCGAACAGGCGCCGGAATGTGGCGACTAGGGGCTTTTCACAGTAACTTCATTGAAGCCTACTCGTGACAATAAGCGATTTTCATTTCATAATAAATTGAAAACTTGTAAATGGCTAAATGATTCCATTCTGCCAGAGCTGGCGCAGCAACAGCGAAGAGGGAGAATTTTGGTGCCGCAAATTCTCACCTTGGCAAGGAGGGAGAGATACAAAAGGGTCCAGAGGGACAATCCTTTCACACACAGGGTGCTGTGTGTCTGGAATGAGCTGCCAGAGGCAGTAGTAGAGGCGGGTACAATTTTGTCTGTTAAAATGCATTTAGTCAGTTACATGGGTAAGATGGGTATAGATGGATGTGGGCCAAATCATAGATTATCATAGAATTTACAGTGCAGGAGGCCATTTGGCCTGTCGAGTCTGCACCGGCTCTTGGAAAGAGCACCCTACCCAAGGTCAACACCTCCACCCGATCCCCATAACCCAGCAACCCCACCCAACACAAAGGGCAATTTTGGACACTAAGGGCAATTTATCATGGCCAATCCACCTAACCTGCACAGCTTTGGACAGTGGGAGGAAACCGGAGCACCCGGAGGAAACCCACGCACACACTGGGAGGATGTGCAGACTCTGCACAGACAGTGACCCAAACCGGAATCGAACCTGGGACCCTGGAGCTGTTAAGCAATTGTGCTATCCACAATGCTACCATGCTGCCCACATGCGGGCAATTGGGACCAGCTGCATGAACAAGTTGGGCCGAAGGGCCTGCTTCCATGCTGTAAACCTCTGTGACTCGAAGAAGAGCAAACCTCACCACAAGCAACAAGACAAATTATAACTAGAGCTTTGAAATTATATAATCATACAGCACAGGAGGCCGCCATTCGGCCCATTGTCTCTACACTGGCTCCCGAAAGAGCTACCTAGCTAGTTCCATTCCCCAGCCCCATCTCCGTAGCCCTCTAAATTAATCACTTTCAAATATGTATCCAGCTCTTTTGAAACATCCGATGAAATCCACCTCCACCACTCTCCCAGGCAGCGCATTTCAAACCCCAACTGAGTAAAAATGTTTCTCCACATTTCATTCCTAGCTCTCTTGCTGATATCTTGAAATTGTGACCCCCCTAGTCACAGACTTACCAACTAATGGAAACAGAATATCCTTCTTTACCCTGTCAAAATTATTCAGAATTTTGAACACCTCAATAAGGTCGCCTCTTAATCTTCTCTGCTCGAAGGAGGACAAGCCCAATTTCTCAAATCTTTCCTCGTATCTAAAATTCCTCCTTCCTGGTACCATTCCAGTAAATCTCCTCTGCACTCTCTCCAGGGGGTTAACATCCTGCTTGGGTCACTGTCTGTGCGAAGTCTGCACGTTCTCACTGTGTCTGCGTGGGTTTCCTCCGGGTGCTCCGGTTTCCTCCCACAAGTCCCGAAAGACGTGCTTGTTGGGTGAATTGGACATTTTGAATTCTCCCTCTCTGTACCCGAACAGGCGCCGGAATGTGGCAATCAGGGACTTTGCGCAGTAACTTCATTGCGGTGTTAATGTAAGCCTACTTGTGACAATAATAAAGATTATTATTATAAGGTGCCCAGAACTGAACACAATACTCCAAATGTGGTCTGACCAAATGATTTGTGAAGATGTAGCATCACTTCCTTGCTTTTATACTCTATGCCCCTATTTATAAACCCAAGGATCATATAACCTGTAACAACTATTTCAACTTGCATGGCCACTTTCTGAGGATGATGCACTTACACCCCGAGAATTACAAGAATTAACCATTATTAAATAGGACGCAAGTTTTTATATTAGTTTCTCCATTCTTGGGATGTTGGTGTTGCTGGCATGGCAACTAATGTCTTGTCTTGCTGTGAGCCATGTTAAGCCGCTTTAGAGGAAAGTCACTAGTCAACTCTGTTGACGTCGGGCTGCACTGTGGCACAGTGGTTAGCACTGTTGCCTGACAGCACTGAAGTCCCAGGTTCGATCCTGGCTCTGGGTCCCTGCCCATGTGGAGTTTGCTCATTCTCCCCGTGTTTGCGTGGGTTTCGCCCCCACAACTCAAGATGTGCAGGGTAGGTGGATTGGCCACGCTAAATTGCCCCTTAATTGGAAAATATGAATTGGGTACTCTAAATGTAAAAAAAAACACTGTTAGTGTGGGACCCGAATCCCATACAGGACTGAGTGGTTGAGGGCAGTGGTATCAATCTTAAATTTATCCAATATGCAATACCAGGGCCAAGATCAAAGATGAGAAATAGACTGAAGAATTAAATATTAAGCTTTAAAAATGTTATAGCCTCACTTGACTTTTGCAGCTTTTGAATTATAATACAGGGATGTCTAGACATAAACCCTGCATATAATTTTGAATATTGTTTCTGCATGCAGTTTCCAAATCCAATTTATGCTGAATTAGCCGACCTCAGATTGGACGGTGGCACTTCAACCAGATTTGGTGCCTCAGCCTAGAGAGAATGGGGAGGCAAAACAGATCAGTAAAGTCCTGGTTCAGTTGAACTATCTGTCAAGGGTGTTGGAGAAATAATGGATACTTGGCCAAGGTACAGAGGGCCCCAACACACACGGAATCACATCCCAGAAAGGAATCAACACCCTGTGAGGGGAAAAAGGAGGTGGGAAAATTGACAAAGTTAGAGATCACCCTGTAGAACCCTTTTCCGGTGACGGAAAGCACACAGAAACGTGTGAACGACACGTTTTAAAACACCAAAGAAAATCCGGAATCAAGAAAATCAGTACCGTGCCAAACATGCTCTCATTGGTATTTTTTCTGTATTATTCATAAACAGGGCTGTGCACAGTATTTTAATACCAGTAGCAAGTGGAAGCTGATGCAAACATATGTGCGCAGAGTGATCAAAACTGACATAAAAACATGTACACGATACTCCCTACAGAAAGGCCACATGCTTAACAAATAGAAACATTCTGATTTTAGGATTGTTCCGGTGGACAAAGGCTCCCAGAAAAGGCTGTAACACCTGAAACACAGCGTCAGATTGTCAAAGCTTTAATAATATATAAGCCAAGTCAGTCAGAAATGTGATCTTCAGCGTTTATTAAAACCTTTAAGTCCATAAACGACAACAAAGTTACGGTAGAATTTATCGCATACAGCTAGCATACAACAGCATGTCCTCAGTCTAAATGAAATACAAAAAGATTTTAACATTTTCATACAAAGGAACTTTTAAATTTATTAATGTGACCTTGCGTTTCTTTAGTTACATAAAATCTGCTACAGCAAAGTATCTTATACTTCCCTTGCACATACAGGTAAATACAGGTGGATGAAAAACTGCTGTCAGTGTCAGCCTCATAATGGACATTGTTGTGCAAATGTTTTGACAGCCAAGACGACAAACAGAACGTTTGATATTACAGCTCATACTGGTAATGCAAATGTCTACAAAGGCCTTACTTTCCATGAGTTCCCTTCAGGTTAAGAGGACATTGTGTCAATGTTTCTTTAGTGCTAACTCAGGCAAACACACTGGTTCTACGCCAAATCAAGTTGGTTTGTTAAAAACTCATTGCTTTCCTTTCCTGTGTCTATTTGAACCAATCTGAATTCAGCCTGCTTCTGTACATAAGAAACCATTTTGATTTCAACCGTTAGAGAGGTTTATTTCATATACATACATAAATATATAAATATATATATATATATATATATATATATATATATACTCGAGAGAAAGATCAAAACTGTGTGCCATATGTGTACAAATAAAACTAATCTGATTAAAATGAATTGTTTAAAAAAAAATGTTAGCGTGTACAGATCCACTGAATCCACAACCCATGATTTAACAACACTGAAATACATGAGGGAAGTGTCTCAGCTAGCACGGGAAAGCACTAGCCCTTCCCTGTAGCAACAGATTATGTCATTATATGACAATGCATCTACCTAGTAGCTGAGCCTAACACCTGCAAACTCTTTAGTTCTGTTCCCAGGGAGACAAACTTATATATATATATATATAATATATATATATATATAAAAAATTGTAAAGATAGTGGAAACATGGCAGTTGTTACCTGTGTTAAGTATTTTGCAATGCATGAACCAAAGCACTAAAAATTAATAACCTGAAAAGCTAGTTATGGAGTGATTATTCTTTTTAGCATTTGCCCAAACATCATTTTTTCAGCATCACAACACTGTGCCTCGGAATCAAACACAATCCTGGCAGTGACCTTCTTATACTGTTGCAGCATCTTAAAGCAAAAATGGAGGACTGCAGCCCCAGTGCACGCAATTAGTGCATTTGCTCACTATACTGTACACAACTAGCGACCGGATCCGTGCGTAAAACCATTTACCAAGCCCTTTTAAGAGTTCCGAGGCCAAATCATTACGATTAAAACAATTCCACGTCTCCATTCCTCGATAGTATCTGATGCTGCTGTCGTTTTTCTCTTTGAAGTATTCCACCTGTAACGGGATCCCTCCCCTCCCCCCACCCCACGTTCATCGTCCTAAAGGAACACACACAATGGAATCGGAGTTGTGTGGGAGGGTAACCTCGACACAACTGACTATGCTTTGACATGCTAGGTGCAGCACAGCAACGAATGATAGGGAGACAAAGCTAGTCTGAAGATTACCTGCTGGCAGCTTTATCTCTGATGGTGTTCTGCAGACTTCAGCTTCCGGTGAGAGTTGGGCCTGGATCCTCCCCAGATGAATACAAAAACAAACTTGGGAAGGGCAGCTGAATTTGATAGTACAGGAGTATTCAAGGCACAGGCTCTGCATACCCTGCTCCAACCATCCAATCAATTCGACTTCATTTTGGTCATGTCCAGGAGAACTTGCTTTTGTTCAGTCTATTTATAAATACACAGAGAACAAGTACTACTTCCAAAAAAAAAAAAAGAAAAATGCCAAAAATGCTGTCTAGGTTCTAGGAGTCTGATTCTACAAGGTAAGGTGTTCTACAACTGTGACCTCTCAGACACGACGGACAGGAATTGTGGCTGGCGAACACTAGAAGCAACGTTCAGCTTTCACTTTGGGCTAAGTCACACCAAGTGCAAATAAATCCTGAAACACTTGCTCTAACTTTACACTTAAACAAAATGTTTCACTCTCTGCAAATTGCCATTTTTAAAGGGGGGGGGGGAGAGAGAAAAACAAACTACATGACACAAAGGCAACTGCTGGAGAACAAAGGAAGGAAGGAAGGAAACAATAAGAAAGTGGTCTAGTTTTTGTGTCGTAGCACAGGTAGTGCCTTGCGTAAATGTGCCTGTGTATGAGGGCTGTGCTAACTGCACACATGAATTATGGCAAGAAGGATCTCAGCCTTGTGGAATGAAGAAACTAAGTAATTGTTTCAACGAATAAGATGGTTTCCACTCCACCCCATCTGTTAGCAGAGTGCAAAGATCCCAATACAAGCCCTGACGGTCTCTTTCGCTCTAAAAATCAGCAAACTCTTTAGCACATTTTTCGGTTAAAGAGACACGGATGTCCTCCTCTTCATAATCATCAAAATTGCTGGTGTCACCTGGGCCTCTGCACTTTGGTATGAATGGAGCTTCCACCTGAAAACAACATCAAAGTGTAAGAGGGCAAGATAGAAAAAGGTCACTGACATCATATATCTGGGACAACAGTTCCACTGTCTTTGAAGGAGTTACATGTACTGTGGATAAAGGGGAACCGGTGGATGTACGGCACTTATTTCCAGAAGGCATTTGATAAGGTGCCTCATCAAAGTTTATCACAGAAAATTCAAGTTCATGATGTCGGGAGTAACATATTGGCATGGATTGAAGACTGGATAGCCAAATAGCTCATTTTCTTGTCAGCAGGATATGACGGGTCTGCCACAGAGGTCAGTGCGGGGGCCTCAACTTCTTACAATTTATAAATGATTTGAAGAGACCAATGGTATGGTTGCTAAATTTGTTGAGGACACAAAGAGAGGTAAGAAACTAAATTTTGAAGTGGACATGGGAAGCTACAAAAGGATATAGATAATGGGCAAATATCTAGCAGATAGAGTACTATGTGGGAAAATGTGAGGATGCCCATTTTGTCTGGAAGAACAAAAGATACATTTTATCTAAATGGTGAGAGATTGCAGAGCGCTGAGATGCAGAGGGACCTGGGTGGCTTAGTACATGAATCGCAAAAGATTAGTATGCAGGTACAGCAAGTAATTAGCAAGTTAATAGAATGTCATCAATGATTGCGAGGGAAGTTGAATATAAGAGTAGGATGGTTATACTTCAGTTACACAGGGCATTGGTGGCACTACATCTGGAATACAGGTCTCCGATTTTAAGGAAAGATGTAAAATTGGAAGAAGATCAGAGAAGGTTTACTAGATTAATAGATGGAATGGACGGGTTGTCTTCTGAGGAAAAATTGGACAGGCGAGGTTTGTATCCGCTGGAGTTTAGAAGAGTAAGAGGCAACTTGATTGAAACGTACAAGATCCTGAGGGGCATTGACAGGGTGGATGTGGAGAGGATGTTCCCTCTTGTGAGAGAATCTAGAACTAGGGGGTCGCTGTTTAAAAATAAGGGATCACCCATTAAAGACAGGTGGGGAAACTTTTTTTCTTGGAGGATTGAGACTTCCTCAAAAGGTGGCTGAGGCGGAGTCTTTGAATATCTTAAGGCAAAAGTAGATAGGTTCTTTATAAGCATGGGGGTAAGGCACTAACGTGAGGTTGAGGTTAAAATTGAATGGCAGAGCGGGCTTGAGGGGCGAGTGGCCTGCTCCTAATTCACACGTTCGTATGTATTGTAACACATGTGAAGCCACTGCGTTCACCAAACAAATTCTTTTCAAGCCACAAGTGAAAGGCAAATACTTACACATCGACCTTGCTGTTTAAACAAAACAAAACTTGAAGTGTGCTTGATTGTGTGGAAATTAACACTTTTTGTTTTATACAGACAATGACTGAATTACCACAGGCTATAACTTGGGATTCAAAGCAACTGAGTATCGTTTAAAAAAAGACATGCCGATCGCATTTAGTCTTGCATCCATCAGGACACTTTGCAAGGATACCGATATCAGGTAAAAAAAACGATTGACAGTATGAGAAGAGAATGTTGATTGGTTGCAGTCCGATTGTTAGAGGCATTGCCAATAGAGAATGCAGCAGTTAATGCGGTCACTTATGGTGACAGCCATTCACTGATTCATTCACCAGAGCCTTGAACATTCAGTGACATGCTGCTTGGTTTAAACTTCAAACAACGCTTGGTTGTTATTTTACAGTAACTTAATTGCAGTGCTAATGTAAGCCTACTTGTGACAATAAAGATCATTTACATTTCCATGGTAACCCCTCTACCAATTAGTCCACTTGCCAACCAATCTGCATTCTCTTGTCCTGCAGTACAAGTTGTTGTTTTTTCCCTTATACTTGAAGTGTCCTGATAAGCGCAAGATGAAAAGCTTCAACATGTCTTTTCTTTTCGAGCAATACTCAACTTGAAGCTTCTTCATCTGGCTCCAAACAACATGCCTCAATTACAGTACACAGCAGTGCAGTCATTAACGTGAAGTAACACTTTCATTTCCTGTACCAGCCACATAGTTGTGGCTCTGACTGCGATGACCTGAATTCTTTCAAATTAAGGGCAATCTTATTCTGTGTACTGTGGCATTCCAAATCCATTCCATAAAAGAATCGTAACTGTCACGCTAGACAAATCTTAGCAATCGGGAAGAGAAGAAATCAAATGTGCTGTACAGAAGCTCAGGCATTTCCTGGCGATTGCTATGGTTCAGGTAGTGAGCAAACTACCTCGAAGCTGCTTTTAGTTCTTTCAAATTTAGATTTGGAGAGTGACGGCACAGTGGCTAGCACTGAACAAAGAAATGTACAGTTGAGTCAAAGCGCTGACAGCCCAGGTTCGATCGCAGCCCGTGTCGCTGTGCTCATGGAGTTTGCACATTCTCCCCATGTGGGTCTCACCCCCACAACCCAAAGATGCGCAGGGTAGATGAATTGGCCACGCTAAATTGCCCCTTAATTGTAAAAAAAAAAATTTTTTAAATTGGGTACGCTAAATTTTTAAAAATTTAAATTTAGATTTGGAGATTTCCGCATCCAGGAACTGGCTCCCGATACATATTGTAAAATCTATTTTCCATGCTGCACATGATAAAACTGGACCTACAAAGTTGGGTCACTGAGAATGCCAGATCACTGAATAAAGAGGATAAACACTAGGCGCCAGTTTCTGGGCTCCAAATTAAAATACAAAAGCAGCTCGGGTTTGGGGGCAATTGGGTTCACAGATTTCTTTGTGGAATCAAATCAAAAACAAGCAACCGACAATGAAACGTCAGACCTGCCACAGGACAAGCTAATGGCTCCTTCCAACTGCTGGAATTGTACCTTTGCCTGGCCAGTGTCCTTGGTGAAATGGGCTTGCACTGTCCTTGTTACACTATTTTTGTTCAGCAAAGAATACTTGTGAGGCAGAGGTAAGACTAGATTCCCTTCAAGCTAAATGTTATCTGCCACAGAAGGTTTGCAAGCAAGAGATTGGGGGTGGGGTTTGGAGAATGGGTGGCAGCTTGTGTGCGTGTGTGAAGTTTTTTTTTTAACACAGCAAATGGTACTGACTGGAAGATTGCTGCCTATGAGGGTGGTAGAAAGGAGGCGATGAATGATTTCAAAATAGAAACTTGATAATCACTTGAGGGAAATCGGCTGGCAGGGCTCCAGGGATTGAGTGGGGAATGGGACTGATTAGGTTGCTTTACAGAGAGCTGGCATGGACTCGATGGGCCACCTGTGCCATAATGACTGACAGTTAATGCAGGACAATGTTCATTTATTGTGACATTGCCAAAAATGTGAAATAATCTATCAAAATACATTTACACAAAATCCGAAACTAGTTTGGTTAGAGCCACGTGGGACGTTGCACAGTACAATGCGTAGCCTTGTGCTTACTGGGGTGATGTGAGTTCAAGAGTCCAACAGGAGGAAAAAGACTATTTTCCAGGTAAGGGACCTTTCTTTTTCCATTGACTGGGGTAGACCCAAGCATTTCTGTTTCACGCTTTCCTATTTCAAGTTTACCTTTTCCTCCTCCCGTTGAACTCACTTCGTCCCAGTAAGAGACAATATTCACAAATACGTTTTGCTAGATTTTCTAATCGAGTAAATAATTTCAAAACATATTTACGCACCTTTCTCTGGTAAATGGCAATCCAATCTGTAGTGGCAAACCACTTGTGGTTCTTAATGTCATTCACTCCATTTTTGAGATTCCCATATCGTTTGGTCAGATCCACCTGAAGCAAATTTCGCAGCAGGTCCTTCAGGTCTGAACTGAAGTGAGAGGGGAACCGTACCTGAAAAAGGTGCCAATGTCAAGTCTTTTGACGATAGAAGTCGAAACATGTTTAAACAGCACATCTCACAAAACACATCTTAGAACACTGCCAGCCACATTGCATTTTTCTCCAAACGAGAGAATTCAACTTCCACAGATCTCAAATTTCCACACCTGCCACTGTGGAAAATTCCAGCTGGGTTGTGGCCCGTTACAGAAATGTGCATCTTTGAGAGGTCAAATAACCATGCCTTGCTCCCAGTATACAGTACAAGGGTTGCTCCTGGGTGTGCCTTTAGCTCTCCACCCATAGGTGGTAGCAGAGACTCCCTGTGTCAGAATGAGTGCCAAAAGACAATTTCAAGTGTGTGCTGTACTTTGTCACTGGCCTCACATCAGGAACTACACCACCACCATGAAGCCAGCAGTACTTTGGCGATTGAGATCCGAGATTTGAAGGTTTCTGCAGGTCTCAAAGAATTATTAATAGTTACTTGGCAAAAGGTGGCACAGTGGTTATCACCGCTGCCTCACAGCGCCATGGACCCGGTTTCTGTTCCAACCTCGGGTGACTGTGCGGAGTTTGCACGTTCTTCCCGGGTCTGCGTAGATTTCCTCCGGATGCTCCGGTTTCCTCCCAGTCCAAAGGTTAGGTGAATTGGCCATGCTAAAATGCCTCAAGGTTAGGCGGGGTTGGGGGGGATTGGGCCTGGCCAGGCTGCTCTTTCGGAGGGTCGGTGCAGGCACGATGGGCCAGATGGTCTCATCTTGCACTGGAACGACTCTATTCTATGATTTAAAATACAGGTAAAGTAAGGAAAGAGAGCACAGTTTAATTCAGGGCAAATCATGTTTGACTAACTTGCTAGAGTAGCGTGCATATGAAATTGGATAAATGACAGGAGAGTAATGTGAAGAATGGTTGTTTGTCGGACTGGAGGAAGGTTTTTTTTTAGGAATTCCGAGGGGCGAATACCCAATTCATTTTTTTCCAATTAAGGGCCAATTGCGCGTGGCCAATCCACCGACCCTGCACATCTTTGGGTTGTGGGGGTGAAACCCACGCAAACACGGGGAGAATGTGCAAACTCCACACGGTCAGTGACCCAGAGCCGGGATCGAACCTGGGACCTCGGTGCCGTGAAGCCACAGTGCCAAGCACTGCACCGCCGTGCTGCCCTCAGTGTTAGGACCCCCGCTCTTCCTTATTTATATGAATGATCTAGACCTTTGTGCAGTGAGCATAAATTCAAAATTTGTGGATGATGTGAAACCTGGAAGCATTGTGAACTGAGGTGGATAGTGTAAAACTTCAACAAGGACACAGACAGGGCTGCTTGGTGGCGCAGTGGGTTAGACCTGCTGCCTCACGGCCCCGAGTTCCCAGGTTCGATCCAGGCTCTGGGTCACTGTCCGTGTGGAGTTTGCACATTCTCCCAGTGTTTGTGTGGGTTTCTCCCCCACAGCCCAAAGAGGTGCAGGGTAGGTGGATTGGCCACGCTAAATTGCCCCTTAATTGGAAAAAATGAACTGGGTACTTAAATTCATAAAACAATAAAAAAGGATGCAGACACATTTTTGGAATGGGTGAACAAGCGGCAATTGAAATTTAATGCCGAGAAGTGCAAAGTGATTTATTTTGGTAAGAGGCAAGTGAAAAGACAATATCAAACAAAAAGCACAAGTCTAAAGGGGGCGCCAGAGTAAAGGGACCTGGGGGAATAAGTTTACAAATCATTGAAAGTGGCAGGAAAGATTGAGAGCTGTTAATAAGAACATAACTAGCAGGAGTAGGCCATTCAGCCCCTCAAGTCTGCTCCGTCATTCAATTCGATCATGGCTGATCTCTCCTCAGCCTCAACTCCACTTTCCTGCCCGTTCTCCATAACCCTTCAACTCATTACCAATTAAAAAATCTGCTCATCTCCTCCTTAAATTTATTCAGTGTCTCGACATCACCACACTCGGGGGTAGTGAATTCCACAGATTCAGGACCCTTTAAGAGAAGTAATTTCTCCTCATTTCGGTTTTAAATCCCCTTATCCTAGAACTGTGACCTCTTGTTTTAGATTGCCACACAAGAGGAAATATCCTCTCTATGTCCATTTTGTCAATTCACTTTATCATGTTATATACCTCAATTAGATCGCCTCTCATTCTTCTAAAGTTGAGTATAGGCCTAAACTGCTCAACCTGCCTTCATCAGATCTCTCCTCTCTGGAATCAATCAAATGAACCTCTTCTGAATTACCTCCAATGCAACTACATCTCTCCTCAAGTTAGGGAACCAAAGCTGTACATAATACTTCAGGTGCGATCTCACTAATGCCTTGTACAGTTGCAGCAACACTTCCCTGCTTTTATACTCTATTCCTTTAGCGATAAATGCCAAAATTCCATTTGCCTTCCTTTGGGCGGCAGGGCAGCACAGTGGTTAGCACTGTTGCTTCACAGCGTCAGAGACCTGGGTTCAATTCCGGGTTTGGGTCACTGTCTGTGCGGAGTCTGCACGTTCTCCCCGTGTGTGCGTGGGTTTCCTCCGGGTGCTCCGGTTTCCTCCCTCAGTCCAAAGATGTGCGAGTTAGGTAGATTGGCCATGATAAATTGCCCTTCGTGACCAAAAAGGTTAGGTGGGATTACTGGGTTACAGGGATGGGGTGGAGGTGTGAGCTTAATTAGGGTGCTCTTTCCATGGGCCGTGCAGACCTGATAGGCCGAGTGGCCTCCTTCTGCACTGCAAATTCTATGATTCTATGATCCAAGTTTCTATGATTACCTGCTCCACTTGCATACTAGTTTTCAGTGATGCATGCAAGAGGACAACAGCCAGAACCCTCTGCACCAGACCATAAGAACATAAGAACTAGGAGCAGGAGTAGGCCATCTGGCCCCTCGAGCCTGCTCCACCATTCAATGAGATCATGGCTGATCTTTTGTGGACTCAGCTCCACTTTCCGGCCCGAACACCATAACCCTTAATCCCTTTATTCTTCAAAAAACTATCTATCTTTATCTTAAAAACATTTAATGAATGAGCCTCCACTGTTTCACTGGGCAAGGAGTTCCATAGATTCACAACCCTTTGGGTGAAGAAGTTCCTCCTAAACTCAGTCCTAAATCTACTTCCCCTTATTTTGAGGCTATGCCCCCTAGTTCTGCTTTCACCCACCACTCTGAAATTTCTCTCAAATATAGATTAAGTAGCCTTTCCATTTTTCCAACCAAAGTGGATAACCTCACAGTTGTCCACATTAAACTCGATCTGCCAAATTTTGGCCTACTCACCTCACATATCCATATGTAAATTTATTTCTTTATTGCACTTGCTTTTTAAAAATAAATTTAGAGTACCCAATTATTTATTTTTTTCCAATTAAGGGGCAATTTAGCATGGCCAATCCACCTAACCTGCATATCTTTGGGTTGTCGGGGTGAAACCCACGCAAACATGGGGAGAATGTGCAAACTCCACACGGACAGTGACCCAGGGCCGGGATTCGAACCCGAGTCCTCAGCGCCGCAGTCCCAGTGCTACCCACTGCGCCACATGCCGCCCCTTTGATTGCACTTACTATCCCACCTATTTTAGTGTCATCTGCAAATTTGGCTATAGTACCTTCTATCCCTGCATCCAAGACGTTAATAGAGTTTATAAATAGTTGGGGCACAAGGACCGAACCCTGTGGCACCCACTAGTCACATCTTGCCAACTAGAAAAAGACCCATTTATCCCGACTCTCTGCTTTCTGTCTGTCAGCCAGTCTTCTATCCAAGTTAAGAAAGTACCCCTAATCCCATGGGATCTAACCTTTTATATTAAACTTTTGTCTGGCACCTTATCAAATGTCCAATCCAGGCTTACATCAACAGGATTCCCACTATCCACTTTGATTGTTACATCTCGGAGAACTCTAGCAAATTAGTCAAACACAATTTGCCCTTCATAAAACCATGCTGACTCTGATGGATTGAGTTTTGACTTTCCTAATGTCCTGGTATTACTTCCTTAATAACAGATTTCCCAACAGCAGATGTTGAACTAACTGGTCTATAGTTTCCTCCTTTCTGCCTCTCTCCCTTTTTGAATAAGGGCGTTACATTAGCATTTTTCCAATCCACTGGAACCTTTATCTGCCACTTCCTTTAAGACCGCAGGATGTAGGTCATCAGGCCCTGGGGACTTGTCTGCCTTCAATTCCGATAATTTGCTCAGTACTTTTTCCCTATTGATTATCAGTGTTCTAAGTTCTTCCCTCTCTATTATCTCTGCATTATCTGTTACTATTGGGATGGGAATAGTGTCCTCCACCGTTTAAAGTGCGTGGGAATCCGGGCTTTATAAATACAAGCTAAGAGTACAAATGCATGGAAGTTAGGATAAACCTTTTCAAAAACAAATCCTGGTTCAGCCTCAACTGGAAGTACTGCATCAAGCTCTGGGCACATGTCATCAAAGATGCAAACGTAGTAGAGAGGGTTCACGAGAATGTTTCCATGAATTAAGAACTTCAATTACACAGATATATTGGAGAAACTGGGACTGTCCTTCGAGATGAGAAGGTTATGGGGAGATTTGAAAGTGTCTCGGCACAGTAGCACAGTGGTTAGCACCTTTTGCTTCACAGCTCCAGGATCTCAAGTTCGATTCCCTGCTGGGTCACTGTCTGTGTGGACTCTGCACGTTCTCCCCGTGTCTGCGTGGGTTTCCTCCGGGTGCTCCAGATTCCTCCCACAGTCCAAAGATGTGCAGGTTAGGTGGATTAGCCATGATAAATTGCCCTTGGTGTCCAAAAGGGTTGGGTGGGGTTGAGGTGGAGGTATGGGCTTGGGTGGGGTGCTCTTTCCAGGGGCCGTTGCAGACTCAATGGGCTGAAGGGCCTCCTTCTGCACTGTAAATTCTATGATCATAAGGGACTGGACAGAGAGAAACTGACCCCATCGGTGGAAGGATCATGGACACGAGGGCAAAGAAAGCAATGAGGAAAAACATTTTCTGGAATGTACAGCCTGATAGCGTGGTGGATGCAGATTCAACCATGGCATTCAAAAGGGAATTAGATCAGGATTTGAAAAGACAGAATTTACAGGACTATAGAGAAAAGGGGGAGGGGAGTTCGGCACTGTAGGCGAATTTGTCTTGCATAGCCAGCATCGATACGACAGACCAAATGGCCTTCTTCAGTGCTGTAATGATTCTATGATTTCAGACGAATTCATGTGAATTCACAAACATGTCAGCAGTTAGCACACAGCATAGTCCCATAAACAGAAAATGACCAATTAATCTATTTAGATGGTGTTTCTTGGAAGATGAACAGCAGGCCAGCCAAGAAAATTTTCTTACTCTTTAAGTGGTGCCACGGGATCTTATGTCCCTACGAACATCTGAAAGACTATACCTGGGACATTGCACCGCACGCTCAGTACCTTTATGACGTTGAGTAGTGGGGTTTGATCTCACCAACTGCTAAACCAGAGGTGAGTGCTACCAAATGAGTTAAGCTGGCTTGAGTGCTTTAAATGGGTTTGACATCTCATGGGAATTATATCCCATGAGCTTGAAAGGGTTTTTAAAAAGGACTCCGAAGAGGAGGAAATAATTTTCTAAGCAAATCTCCTCAGTTGCTGAGACCACGGAGTTATAATTTTGTGAACACAATCATCATTGGCCCATATACACCAAAGTGGATAAGGGGCAGTTGGAAAGTTTTGGGTGGGGGCACAAAGACAGGATAAATAAGTTTTTCCACTCCACGTGCAATTCTGACAGCGAGTGTTGACAAACAAATCGCTAGTGTCTGTGAAGAGCAAGTGCTTTCTTCACTTGAACACTTCCCAGCTGGAATGACTGAATAACCATTTGCGGATTGAAGTCTGTGCCCTTATCCTCGTCGGTTGCATCCACTGCAGGATCACAACCAGGTAAGGGAACAATTCATCATATCATAGAATTTACAGTGCAGTAGGAGACCATTCGGCCCATCGAGTCTGCACCGGCTCTTGGAAAGAGCACCCTACCCAAGCCCATACCCCCACCCTATCCCCATAGCCCACTAACCCCACCCAACACTAAGGGCAATTTTGGACACTAAAGGCAATTTAGCATGGCCAATCCACCTAACCTGCACATCTTTGGATTGTGGGAGGAAACCGGAGCACCCGGAGGAAACCCATGCACACACGGGGAGAACGTGCAGACTCCGCACAGACAGCGACCCAAGCCGGGAATCGAACCTGGGACCCTGGAGCTGTGAAGCAATTGTGCTAACCACTATGTTACCGTGCTGCCCAAACAGTGGTGCCGCAGATAAGGGCCTTAAAAAGCAAGATGACACACAAAACACCGCAAAGACAAACCCCCATCAACCATACAAAACAAAGAATGGGAGAATTGCCTATTCAAATATGCATTCTTAGAAAAATGGTTAAGATGATCACTTTTCACCTTTCCAGAGACAATCTTTTCATAAATCTGTATCGGCTGGTCTGCAAAGAATGGAGGATATCCAGCTGCCATTTCATAGATTAGAACACCCAGCGCCCACCAATCCACTGCTTTGTTGTAGCCCTAGAAATGAAAAGATATACACATTCAAGTTTACTGCACACAGGATGTAGTCCTTAGCACCAATTTAATTTCCCCCAAACAGATTACTTTGAGTGTTCGACCTCATTATTGTGCCAGTTTCCTGTTTATGTTACGGAAAATTATCAAGCAGGAAAACCTGCTAGATGAATGGAAACTTATAAAGACTTTAACTTACATAGAGTCATGTCACATCGCTCAGACATTTGTTCAAGTGCGTCACGTACAATTCCTTTTGAAATTCAGTTGCAGTTGTGTGGGCAAGTTATAATATTGTACCCGAACTTGAGTAAGAAACCTGCCTGTCAGACTTCTTGAGTACTGCGAGGTCTGTTCCCGTCTTGAGCTTACCTTGCTGAGAATAATCTCCGGAGCCAAGTATTCCGGAGTTCCACAAAGTGTCCAAGTTCTGCCCTTCACCCTTTTTGCGAAACCAAAATCTGTGACCTACAGAAATATGAGATTAACACTAAATTAACATCTGTTGAAACAAACCCCTCTGCGCAGTTTCTGTATTTTAGAAAAGCTGTAAGTTACATGTAAACAAGCTGCATCCACAAAGTACCGTGGCATAGCCGGATCTTAGCACATTATAGACAAGATTTTTATGGGCAACGTCGGCAAGCCTATCCCTGGTTACCCTGAGGGCGTTAAGAGACATATATAAGCCAACTGGATAGGGGCAGCGTGCTCTCGTTCTGAAGGGACATTAGTGAACCAGTTGAGTTTATAATGATGATCTGGCAGGTTTTGTGGATATTTTCTCTTGTGCCAGCTTACTGATTGGCAGATATTTAATGAATTCAATTTCCCAGCTTGCCACAGTGACTGTTGAACTCCCAATTTCTGGACTGCTGGTCCAATACCATAACCGCTGGGCTACTGCGTTTAAATGCCTTACAGGAAAATAGTGATCCCCAAGGCATTTGGTAAAAATTCCTCGAAGCATCCCTAGTATGAGTTGGTTCATTCAGGAAGGGTGCATGGAGTGAAGAGTAGGAGAAGTAAGTTGGTGTACAAATCACAGTCCTACGGAGACGCCATGAAAATCTGTTTGAAGTTAATATATGATTTTGTTGTCCATGACACATCACAAAAGAACGGCATCAGGCTGAGAGCAGTTTCACTTTACACTGAAATAATAGGCACAATGAGCATCGGCTCAGGAATCGAAGACACAGTCCGAATTTAGATCTGTGACTTAAATAAATCGGTATTCATCAGTGAAACAGCAAAAATGGGGAACTAAATATCATAACATAGCTGGCCTGAACTTCCACAGAGTAGGAGATTGTCACTTGGCACAAAGTTTCTTTTCTCAAAATCCTTTTAGATTTTCTGTGCAAAGCAAAGCTCAAGGGCTTCTGTCAAGGGCTGCAGAGTCGGGTACAAGGAGGCCACACCGCCGTTTTAAAAAGCACAAGCAGTCAGGGGCAGGTGTGGGGGTGCAGTCAGCTGTGTAGTCGGGTGGAGTGTTATCGGGGGGGGGGGGGGTTTCCACATAGCCGACAAAAAGACGGGCATAACTAGGGCCCATGCGGCTACTCATAGCCACAACTTTCATTTGCAGGAAGTGACACAAGTGAAAGGAGAAATTATTTAGTGACAGAAAGTCACCAGCCTCCGCATTCAAAGGACCTTAAGACACAGGAGAATTAGGCCATTCAGCCCATCGTGTCTGCTCCGCCATTCAATCATGGCTGGTATGTTTTTTTTATCCCCACTATCCTGCCTTCTCCCCATAATCCCTGAATTCCCTATTAATGAAGAATGATACTACCAGAAACACATCTTCCCCTCATCTCCCGTCAACACCTTTCTCCACTTCCAATTTCAACTCAGTACCTTGCTCCCATGCCAACATGTCCGTCCTTGGCCTTCTGTAATGCTCCAGTGAAGCCCAACACAAGCTGGAGGAGCAGCATCTCATCTTCTGATTAGGCACGTTACAGCCCTCAGGACTCAAAATTGAGTAAAACAACTTTAAATTGTGACCTTCTCCTCTTAAATCCTTCTTTAAAAAAAAAAAAATCCCATACATGTATTGTCTCAATGGAAAATAAACTCCTCCTTTTCCCAGTCACCCTCCCACACCAGGTCATCTATCTTTGTTCTTAAGGTTGCTACATCCTGTTGCAATCTCTCTCAGCTACAGTTCAATATCTAAGACATGGCTCCCTCTCTTTAGTTCCGATGAAGAGCCAAAAGGACTCGAAACGTTAACCCTGCTTTATCTCCTTACAGATGCTGCCGGACCTGCCGAGTTTTTCCGGCATCCTCCGTTCTGATTTCAGATTCCAGCATCCGCATTATTTTGCTTATTTAATTTGAAATCTTCATGTAAACAGTCGGCTATAACAATATAATTGTTCTCCTAGCTCCAACACAAAGATGCCCCAAAGAATTTATCAATTTTTTGTTTAAAAAAAGTTTTAAATCAAAGGTCCATCTCTGGTTAGTCGTGACTTTACTCCAGAGTCAGCCAATATTGCAACAGAAATTTCACAAATTCTCAACGGAATTGGTGTCGTAAATTGCATACAGATGGGTTCACTAAAACATCTTTCCTTCAGGAGGTTGGGAAGAGGGTAGTTCAGGGTCTGTTTTGGTCACCTGTCGTTGTTTGGGGTCACACTGCACTAAATTTAATTAGCTTTTCAAAAACAAAAAATGAACGTTAAAAAAAAAATAAGTTGCAATTGTGGAAAATACCAAATGGAAAGTCCGATTGCAAAATCTCTTCCCCCCCCACTTTGCACAATTTGTTCATGATTATCCAAGGTAACTCTGAATTCGCCAATTTGAGTTTTAAATTAATTGCAAAAAATTCAGCAGATTAAATTTCACAACAAGCACCATACCTGTATATACCCTTGTTGGTCAATTAAAAGGTTTTCAGGCTTCAGGTCTCTGTAGATGAGGTCTAGCGAATGGAGGTACTCAAAGGTCAGGACTATCTGAGCTGCATAAAACCGTGCGTGAGGTTCACTATGAAGAAAGATCAAATAGTTCAAGTTATAATATTCAATAATTGATGGAACAAAAAAATCTAACATCTCAATTAGTAGATGAATACCAAAAATGCTGTGCATGATTACATATACCATTATATAAAGGTCAAAACACTCGCATTCATCTACTACATTACAACATTCACCAACCAAAGGAGCTGTAAGTTTTTTGACTGTGAGATTGATTTCACCTTGAACGCTTTTCTCAGAATTGTACACAAGAGATAGAAATTCAGACAGTTTCGATGCAAACATCTGCACTGTTGATATCCTCCTTTACGTAACTGACACAAAATTCTGTATTTAATCATCTTTAGGTTCAGATGGTTTCGAGTTCTTGAACGCCTCTTCAAGAACCACCTTTGCACAGCATTGAATGTTAAGAACTGCATAAATGTTGACAATTCTCCCCAAGTCATTATTTGAACTTCCATTAAAGGACATGTCTGTAGAACATTAGGTCCCTTCTTAGAACATAGAACATACAATGTAGAAGGAGGCCATTTGGCACATCGAGTCTGCACCGACCTCACTTCCATGCTATCCCCACAACCCAACAACCCCCCTTAACCTTTTTTGGTCACGAAGGGCAATTTATCATGGCCAATCCACCTAACCTGCACGTCTTTGGACTGTGGGAGGAAACCGTCGCAGACACGGGGGAGAACGTGCAGACTCCGCACAGACAGTGACCCAGCGAGGAATCGAACCTGAGACCCTGGCGCTGTGAAGCCACAGTGCTATCCACTTGTGCTGCCGTGCTGCCCACACATGGTACACTTCATAGATTATCATAGAATTTACAGTGCAGAAGGAGGCCATTCGGCCCATCGAGTCTGCACTGGCTCTTGGAAAGAGCGCCCTACCCAAGGTCAACACCTCCACCCTATCCCCATAACCCAGTAACCCGACCCAACACTAAGGGCAATTTTGGACACTAAGGGCAATTTATCATGGTCAATCCACCTAACCTGCACATCTTTGGACTGTGGGAGGAAACCGGAGCACCCGGAGGAAACCCACGCACACACGGGGAGGATGTGCAGACTCCACACAGACAGTGACCCAAGCCGGAATCGAACCTGGGACCCTGGAGCTGTGAAGCAATTGTGCTATCCACAATGCTACCGTGCTGCCCATTTTTTTCTGCAATTATAAAAGTTGTCACTTAACTTCAATACTTGCTACTAATAACTGCTTGCGGCTGAGTCACAAAGGAGCTGTAGAAATGTGTTCAAATCGTCATCAAATGAATGTGATTGAAAGAAAAACTACCCAGTTAACAAGGTTTTATATAATGTAATTAATCTGCTTATACACCTAGTTTGCCTTTTGACTTGACAAAGAAGAGGTGATTGTGAAGGCAAATTGAAGTTTTTGCCTTTTTTCCTTCATGTCAACTCTTCTGGCAAAAGTTCTTCTGGCAGTGAGGGCACATTTCTTCCTGGGGCACTCCATTCAAAAACCCAGGGCATCTGTGGTCAGGCAGCAAATCTACCACTGTGAGTGATGTCAGTGCTCGAGTGCAGAAACTCCTTTTGCTTCTCTATCATTCTATTCTGGCCTTGTTCAATGACAGAAACAGAGCACCTCTGAGGAATTCAACAGTGCACTGCCATCATGAATAGCATGTATGAGTTTTCAGTACTTACAAGGGAATTGCAGTACAGTGGGTATGATCACACTATATAACCCCATAATTTTCCTAAACTCAAAGAACCTCAAAGTACAGCCAAATTAATCGATCTAGAAGTCTGCTCCACCATAAGTTTAAAAAAAAAATTGTTTCATCATGGGGAGGTGGGTGCAATGGATAGGCCAACATTTATTGCCCATCCTCAATTATCCAAGCGAAGAAGGTGGTGGTGAGTCCATGTGATGCAGGTGTTGCGAAGATGGATGTTATTTTCTTCAATATTTTTCGGAATATGGTGGTTCGGTAATAAGGGCTGCGAATCTGCGGGTGTGTTACAAGTGAAGTTGATCTTATAACTGGACGAGAAGATTCCAGAAGGAAACCCTGACTCAAAAGACCTTAACTATTACATTTTTAAAAGCAAAATGTGGAGGAACAGAGTTAAGAGAGTAAGAAAAAAATTATTAAGCATGAAAATATTGGATGATACAGCATTCCTTTACTCCCCCTTAGCTTAACAATTACAGAGACTTTAGGATTAACGCGGATTGCAAAGTACATTTTAAGCTACGGTGGTCTCATTCATAAATAAAGTCCCTTTTCAGCACACAAGATAGCATTGTGGACAGCACAATTGCTTCACAGCTCCAGGGTCCCAAGTTCTATTCCGGCTTGGGTCACTGTCTGTGTGGAGTCTGCACGTTTTCCCCGTGTGTGCGTGGGTTTCCTCCGGTTTCCTCCCACAGTCCAAAGATGTGCAGGTTAGGTGGATTGGCCATGATAAATTGCCCTTAGTGTTGGGTGGGGTTACTGGGTTATGGGGATCGGGTGGACGTGTTGACCTTGGGTAGGGTGCTCGTTCCAAGAGCCGGTGCAGACTCGATGGGCCGAATGGCCTCCTTCTGCACTGTAAATTCTATGTAAATTCTATGAAGATGACTGTGGTAAGACACTCCTCTCTGAACCCAAGTGAATGCCTGTGAATTTCTCCTTAAATACCCCTCTGTATGATTCGTTTGCCGTGTCACCTTGTCTCACTTCCCTTCAGCTTTCAGACGAGTAATTTCATATTATGCATCCCTGTCACGTGAGAGTGCCTTTAAGAAATGGGTGTTTATAAATGGGTGTGTATATAAATATCTGTAGTGAGAGTACCTTTAAGAAATGAGTGTCAGAGAGTGGGTGGAGCTGGGCTGTCTGTCAGCTTTTTACTTTCCCTTTAGGCTTTTTGCTGCAGGGTGGGTTTGGTTTCATTTTAGTTTTGGAGAAGCTGCAATCACAGCAGGATGTGTGTGAATCTCTGCAAGCTTATGAATGTCCATTTGCTGATTTCAACGTGGTAACTGTTCTCAGTAGTGAAGTTAAACCTGAGGTGCTTCTGTTAAAGGTTTTGTTTTTAAGTCTTATGGGTGTTAAAAGGGGGACTTCCGGTTGCGGCTATGCTGAGCTAAGTCGCACGTTCGGCAGCTCCCGTCAGAAACGGACTTTTGGTCTCTTTTTAGGGGCCCCAGCAGCATTTGTTCGACGGTTCCCAGTGTGGGAAGGCGACAGTACGATTCCCCTGGCACTGTATGGATTGGACCAGGAGTGGAGCAGTGAAAAAAGTGATTTTGGTGCAGCGAAATGTGCAAGGGAGGAGAACCAAGATGGCGGCGGGTGGAGACCAGGCAGCGTGGGCGCAATGGTCGCAAGAGCAGCAGAAGTTCCTCGAGTGCTGTTTTGCGGACCAGTAGGCAGAGCTGCTGGAGCCGATGAAGGCATCGATCGATAAGCTGGTCGAGACCCAGAAGGCCCAAGGGGCGGCGATTCGGGAGGTGCGGCGAAAACCCTCGGAGAACGAGGACGAGATCTTGGGCCTGGTGGTGAAGGTGGAGGCACACGAGGCGCTGCACAAGAAGTGGCAAGACATGGTGGCAAAAAAGTTTGAAGACATGGAGAATCGGTCGAGGAGGAAGAACCTTCGGATTCTGGGTCTCCTGGAGGGAGTGGAGTGGTCAGATGCTGGAGCATACGTGGTCACGATGCTGAACATGCTGATGGCCGCGGGAGCTTTCCCGATGCCAGTGGAGCTGGATGGGGCTCACCGAGTCCTGGTGAGGAGGCCCAAGGCCAATGAGCCGCCACGGGCGGTAATGGTGCGGTTCCACCGCTTTGTTGTCAGGGAGTGTGTCCTAAGATGGGCTAAAAAGGAGCGGAGCAGCAGGTGGGAGAACGCAGAGATCCGTATATATCAGGACTGGAGCGCGGATGTGGCCAAAAGGAGGGCCGGGTACAACCGGGCTAAGGCGGTTCTGCATCAGAAGGGGGTGAAATTCGGGATGCTGCAGCCGACGCGATTGTGGATGACGTTTAAGGACCGACACCATTACTTTGAGACGCCGGAGGAGGCGTGGACCTTTATCCAGGCCGAAAGGTTGGACACAGACTGAGGGCTTGTTGGGAGGGGGGGTCAAGGGGGGGGGGTTAGTGTGTTTTTGGGGATGTTCTGTTTTGTTTTCTTTGGTGCTGGGTGGGGTTGGGTAAATGGTTCGAAGTGGGGGTTGTGTGAGAGTGTGGGCGTCGGTGGTTGGAAGGACTGGGCCTCGCCGGGGGGTGGGGGGGGGGGGGGGGGGGGGGGGGAGATAAGGCCGCAAAAGGGAGCTGCGCCAGAGAGGGCGGGGCCGGCTTGGATCGAAAGCGCGGGAAAGCCGGGGGAAGGGCGTGTTGGAGATGAGCGCACGCTGACTGCCAGGAGGGGGTGGAGATTCTCACACTGGGGGGGTCAACAGAGTGGCGGGAGAGGCCAGGGTCAGCAGGAGTCAGCTGACCTACGGGAGTGCCATGGGGGGAGCAATACAGCTAGGGGGGGACTGGGTTGCTGCTGCATTGGCCAAAGGGGAGCTGGAGTTTGGACAGAGAGTCTGGGCGGGATTCCGCCGCCTGGGGGAATGGAGGGGGCGGGGGCATGTGCCTGGCCTAGAAAGGGAGATGGCTAGTCGGCATGGGAGGGTGGGGGGGGGGGGAAAGAGGCGGGAAGCCCCCTGATCCGGCTGATAACTTGGAACGTGAGAGGCCTGAAGGGCCGGTCAAGAGGGCCCGTGTGTTCGCGCACCTGAAGGGACTGAAAGCAGATGTGGTTATGCTCCAGGAGACGCATTTGAAGGTGACAGATCAGGTTAGGCTGAGAAAGGGGTGGGTAGGGCAGGTTTTCCACTCGGGGTTGGACACGGAGAATCGAAGGGTGACGATCTTGATGGAGAAGCGGGTGTCGTTTGATGTGCTGAACATCGGGGCATATAATGGAGGTCGGTACGTGATGGTGAGTGGTAAACTGCAGGGGATGCGGGTGGTACTAGTGAATGTATATGCCCCGAATTGGGACGATGCCGGATTCATGAGGCGCATGTTGGGTCGGATTCCGGACCTGGAGACAGGGAGCTTGATAATGGAGGGGGACGGGGGACTTCAACACGGTGTTGGACCCAGCATTGGACCGCTCCAGGTCCAGGACGGGTAAGAGGCCGGCGGCAGCCAAGGTGCTTAGGGGGTTTATGGACGTCCCACATCTATAAAGCCTACTCCCGGATAGATTTCTTCATTATGAGTAGGGCACTAATCCCGGGAGTGGAGGGCACGGAATATTCAGCCATAGGTATCTCAGATCATGCCCCGCATTGGGTGGAGCTGGAGTTGGGGGAGGAGAGGGACCAGCGCCCACTGTGGCGCCTCGATGTGGGACTGTTGGCGGATGAGGAGGTGAGCGGGCGGATCCGGGAGTGCATTGAAAGATATTTAGAGGCTAACGACAATGGGGAGGTGCAGGTGGGGGTGGTCTGGGGAGAGCTAATCTTCACTAGTGCCCATAAGGAGAGGAAGGAGAGGAGAGACAGGGAGAGATTGGTGGGGGAGATATTAAGGGTGGATTGGAGGTATGCAGGAGGGATTACTCAAGGAGCGACGAAGCCTCCAGGCTGAATTCGACCTGTTGACTACCAGGAAGGCAGAGGTGCAGTGGAGGAAAGTGCAAGAGGCGGTGTACGAATATGGGGAGAAGGCGAGCCGGATGTTGGCACATCAGTTTCGGAAGCGGGAGGCAGTGAGGGAGATTGGGGGAGTTAGGGATAGAGGGGGGAACACAGTGCGGAGGGAATAAATGGGGTATTCTGGGACTTTTGTGAGGAGCTGTATAGGTCTGAGCCTCCGACGGGGAGGGGGGGACGCGCCGATTTTTGGATCGGCTGAGGTTCCCGAGGGTGGAGGAGGGGCAGGTGATTGGGCTAGGGGCACCGATTGGGCTGGAGGAGCTGGTTAAGGGGTTGGGGAGCATGCAGGCAGGGAAGGCCCCGGGGCCGGATGGGTTCTCGGTGGAATTCTACCGGAAGTACGTGGACCTGTTGGGCCCACTACTAGTGAGGACTTTCAATGAGGCGAGGGAGGGGGTGGCCCTGCCCCCGACAATGTCCAGGGCGCTGATCTCGCTGATCCTGAAGCAGGCCAAGGACCCATTACAGTGTGGGTCGTACAGGCCGATCTCGCTCCTCAACGTCGACGCAAAGTTATTGGCGAAGGTGCTGGCTACCAGAATTGAGGACTGCGTCCCGGGGGTGATTCACGAGGACCAGACGGGATTTGTGAAGGGTAGGCAGTTGAACACCAATGTGCGGAGGCTCCTCAACGTAATTATGATGCCTGCAGTGGAGGGGGAAGCGGAGGTAGTGGCGGCTATGGACGCGGAGAAGGCCTTCGATAGGGTGGAATGGGAGTATCTTTGGTAAGTGCTGAGGAGGTCTGGGTTCGGGGAGGGGTTCATCAGTTGGGTTAGGCTACTTTATGAAGCGCCGGTGGCAAGTGTGGCCACGAACCGGCGGAGGTCGGGATACTTTTGGCTGTACCGGGGGACGAGGCAGGGGTGTCCCCTATCGACCTGGTTGTTCGCATTGGCAATTGAGCCTTTGGCCATGGCACTGAGGGAGTCCAGGAACTGGAGGGGACTGGTTGGGGGGCGGGGGGGACCTGTTATTGTATGTGGCGGACCCAGTGGAGGGGATGCCGGAGGTTATGCGGCTCCTCAGAGAGTTCGGGGACTTTTCCAGATACAAGCTTAACGTAGGGAAGAGTGAGCTCTTTGTGATACACACGGGACCAGGGAAGGGAGATAGACAAGCTTCCGCTGAAGAGGGCGGAAAGGAGCTTTCGGTACCTGGGGATCCAGGTGGCTAGGAGTTGGGGGGCCTGGCACAAGCTCAATTTAATGCGGCTGGTGGGGCAGATGGAGGAGGAGTTTAAAAGGTGGGATATGTTGCCACTGTCATTGGCGGGTAGGGTGCAGTCGGTGAAAATGACGGTCCTTGCGAAGTTCCTTTTTGTGTTCCAGTGCCTTCCCATCCTGATCCCCAAGGCCTTTTTTAAACGGGTCAGTAGGAGCATCATGGGATTCGTGTGGGCGAATAAGACCCCAAGGGTAAAAAGGGTGTTTCTGGAGCGCAGCAGGGACAGAGGAGGGCTAGCGTTGCCCAATCTATGTGGGTACTACTGGGCTGCCAATGTGGCGATGATCCGTAAGTGAGTAATGGAGGGGGAGGGGGCGGCGTGGAAGAGGCGGGAGATTGCGTCCTGTGTGGGCATGAGTCTGAGAGCGCTGGTGACGGCACTGCTGCCGCTCCCACCGACAAGGTACACCACAAGTCTGGTGGTGGCGGCGACCCTGAAAATTTGGGGGCAGTGGAGGCGCCACAGGGGTGAGGTAGAGGCCTCGGTTTGGTGCCCGATCCGAGAGAACCATCGGGTCGTCCCGGGGAGAATGGATGGGGGGGTTTCTGAGCTGGCATCGGGCAGGAATTAAAAGAATGGGGGACCTGTTTATAGATGGGACGTTTGCGAGCCTTGGGGCGCTGGAGGAGAAATTTGGGCTGCCCCCCGGAAACGCCTTCAGGTACATGCAGGTGAGGGCGTTTGTGTGACGGCAGGTGAGGGAATTTCCGCTGCTTCCAGCACGTAAGATTCAAGATAGGGTGCTCTCGGGGGTGTGGGTTGGAGAAGGCAAGGTCTCGGCGGTCTATCAGGAGATGCAGGAAGAGGAGGAGACCTCGGTGGAGGAGCTAAAGGGTAAATGGGAGGAGGAGCTTGGGGAGTAGATAGATGAGGGTCTGTGGGCTGATGCCCTGGGTAAGGTTAATTCTTCCTCCTCTTGCACCAGACCTAGCCTGATACAATTTAAGGTTCTTCACAGAGCGCAAATGACAGGGGTGAGGTTGAGTAGGTTTTTTGGGGTAGAGGACAGGTGTGTGAGGTGCTCGGGGAGCCCAGCAAACCACGCCCATATATTCTGGGCGTGTCCGCGCTGGATGGGTTTTGCGAGGACTGTGTCTAAGGTGGTGAACACCCGGGTCAAGCCAAGCTGGGGGTTAGCATTATTTGGGGTATCGGACGAGCCGGGAGTGCAGGAGGCGAAAGAGGACTGTATTCTGGCCTTTGCGTCCCTGGTAACCAGGCGGAGGATTCTGCTACAGTGGAGGGATGTGAAGCCCCCAAGTGTAGAAGCCTGGATCAGCGACATGGCAGGGTTCATTAAATTGGAGAGGGTAAAGTTTGCCTTGCGAGGGTCTGTGCAAGGGTTCTTCAGGCGGTGGCAACCGTTCCTAGGCTTTCTAGCGGAACGTTAGGAGGTGGTCAGCAGCAGCAGCAACCCGGGGGTGGGGTGGGGGGGGGAGGGAATTCGGGTATGTGTTTATCAGTGTTTCATGGGGGGGGTTTGTACATTGGGGGAATTCGCGATATAAGTGTACGATGTTGATGTGTGTTTTATGCTTTTCTTTTTTCTGTAAATTTGCTAAAATTGAATAAAAATATATATTTTTTAAATGGATGTTAAAAGGAAAGCTTAAAGAATTACTTAGTGTTGTAGTCTTTGGGGGTTGTATTTGAATTAATGGTTGCTAAGATGTTCACTGTATGTTTTAAAAAGGTTAACTTGAGTTCATAGAATAAACATTGTTTTGCTTTAAAAAAATACTTTTTCATTTTTGCTGTACCACACCTGTAGAGTGGGCCGTGTGCTCCCCATACCACAATCTATTAAAAGTTGTGGGTCAGGTGAACTCCATGATACACTTTGGGGTTCTCTAAACCCTGGCCTATAACAATCCCAAACTGTCGTACTTTCTCACAAACCGTAGCACTGCGACAGATATCTTTCTAGCTGCTCACCGCTCCAATGTCTTTTCAACTCTGTGACTTTCCTGAACAGTAATCTGTTCTAGTTCCCAAATTACTCCATTCTGTTAATTCCAAACATCTTGGAAACTTCTCTTCATTTCTCTACTTTCCTTAACTAGCTGGACTTCAGATTTCTGGCATCGGTTTTAACCATGACCATTATTCCATAGTATGGCTTCTCTTCTAGCAAGGCTGAGAGAGATGTTACCTCTTTAGTCTTCTAAAACCAGTTGCTTCTAGCAGAGCTGTGGGAGCTGCCTTCTCTCTCACTTCCTAATTCCAACTGCGATCAAATTAGTAACTAAGACGTCAAAGCTTCTCTACCTTACAAGGCCCTAGTTGCTAAAACAACTGGTTTATTTACAGTTCTAGCTGTAGCCCTCTCTAAGCATACAGTTTGAATTGAAACCAACCCCCATACACACAAACATCTTTGTCCAGCATAAATTTAATTATAGGTTTCAGCCTTCCAGGCACAGAAACATTAAATTAAACCCAATTAAAACTATACCTTCTTTCTAATGTTTTTCAATACAAATCTCTTAAAACTACATTTTGTTTCCTAACCGTGTGTGTGAACATGATTTGATTAAGCTAGAGAATGATTAATAGAGACTTTGTCTGAAAGAGTTGAGATATAAAAGAATAAAGGTGCTAGATGTAAACATTTGTAATGAGTGGCTATGATGAAAAGCACTTCTAAGTAAAAGGGCTGGGTTTTAAAATTTGCATTAGGAGATAATATAATAACAATAATAATAATAGCTTGTCACAAGTAGGCTTCAATAAAGTTACTGTGAAAAGCTCCTAGTCGCCACATTCCGGCGCCTGTTCGGGGAGGCTAGTATGGGAATTGAACCCACGCTGCTGGCATTGTTCTGCATTACAAGCCAGCTGTTTAGCCCACTGTGCTAAACCAGCCCCATGATATATAGGGTTTTGGCTTTCCAGCTATTAAACTTTAAGATGGCATTTAAGGGACTTTTACAACTTAGAAAAGTTTTGTAAGTAAACAAGAAAAGATTATTACATTTAATTTGACCCAAAAGTGGGGATAGTAGGAAAATAGTAAACATTTTTACATTTTGGAAAAGTCGAGTTCAAAAAGTACTGAGGACAATGGAATTGGAGATTAAAGGAAAAAAAGAATATTTTAAGGAGATATGTTGAGCTGAGTTGTGGTTCTGGGAGGTGGCTGACCTGAGGTCAGCTCTATGTTGAGAGATGTGAAATATGAAGCAGCCATCCAGTGTAACCAGAGAAGTCTTTGTTTCCAGAAAGCAGTTTGTTTTCAGAACTTTCCTTGGATTTCCACAGCAGAGCTAAAGTGTTTGAAGAGTCATGCTGTGCATCTGTACTAAATTAACAAGTGTGTCTCTTTGGTAATATTACTGGATTTTATAGGTAAAAATCTATACGGAGGTTGTTGGTTTTTTGCTTTTTGGGGGGGGGGGGGGGGGGGGGGGCGAGAGAGGAGGTGGGGAAGATTTTTCCAGCACAGGAGCTGGTTTAGCACAGTGGTCTAAACAGCTGTCTTGTAATGCAGAACAAGGCCAGCAGCGCGGGTTCAATTCCCGCACCGGCCTCCTCGAACAGGCGCCAGTATGTGGCGACTAGGGGCTTTTCACAGTAACTTCACTGAAGCCTCCTTGTGACAATAAACGATTATATTATGTTTTGTAAATCTAGTTAACTGTGTAAATTTAATCGGGTGTGCGGCAGTTATTTTTTCTTCGCTTTAAATACATTTTTTGACATTTGATATTCTAAAAGCGTTACTGAAATTCTAAGCTTCTGGGATTAGTAGTTTCTTTTCTCCAAGTTTTCAAAATACAAACAAAAGGTTTACAAACAAACTTCCCTCTAGGATTTGACTTGCTCTGCAAATAACATATGCTGTGGGTCGTTAAATGTATACCTACAGCGCTGTTAGGGAGTTGCAGAATTCAACCCAGTGACAGTGAAGGAATAGTGAGTTAGTTCCAAGTCAGGATGTGACTTGGAGGGGAACTTGCAGGTGGTGGTGTTTCCATGTATCTGCTGCGCTTGTCCTTCGAGGTGGTAGAGAATTTGGAAGGTGCTGTTGGAGGTCCCTTTGTGAGTTGCTGTGGTGCATTTTGTGGCGAGAACACACTGCTGCCACTATGTTGATGGTGGAGGGAGCGGTGGTGGGAGCGTTTGTTTAATGTGGTGGACGGGGTGCCAATTAAACAAATAGGTTTGCGCTGAAATATGATGAGCTTCTTGAAGTTTGCTGTGGCTGCACTCACGCCAGCAAGCAGAGACTATTCCATCACACTTTTGATTTGTGTTTTGTTGATGGGGGACAGGCTTTGGGGAGTCAGGAGGAGAGTTCACTGAGTAAATTCCCAGCCTCTGGCTTGCTCTTCTAGCCACAGTTTTTATACATCTGGTGCAGTTCTCTTTCTGGCCAATGATAACCCCCAGCATGCTGAGAGTGGGGGACTCAATGAAGATACAAACTAAATTGTCCTGCAGGTTCAACATGATTTTAATTTATAAGTTTTAATTTTTCATTTTGTACTGTACCACCATCTGCTCCACATTTTATACACAGAAAATTCTATCCACAGTGTACTGCTCGCACTGTTTGCTAGAGAGTTGGCAATCATAATGCAGAAATTAATATACCAAAAATGTATCCATATCATTTGGGTTACCAGACCAAAATGAGAAATTAATTGTTACGCACACTCCTCCATCCTCATGGTGGAGACTTAAAAAGCACATTTTTGGGCCTTTTAAAGATCAAGATTATTTCAACCTTGGGCCACATGATGTAAACCTCACCTGAACCTTCCAATTCTTCTAAGATGTGAAAACATTTCACCACCTGGCACGTACTCCATCACCATATATAAGTTAGAGTTGTCCTAAAACACAGTGAAGAAAGATGGATTTTTAGAAAATAGATCGTAGACATGAACAATTATTCCCACTCCTTAAATACCAAGAATCATATTAATATTTGGCGTAAACATTTGCAATCTTAAATAGCACATGGATTATATGAGTTTGGCAAAGCACAGCTTGCAATAAATAATCAGAAATACACATAGTTCACTGCTGCTCAGGCAGCAGTGAACTAAATCAACTCCCATAATAGGAACGCAAGATTTGGGAGCAGGAGTAGGCCATTCTGGAACTGTTGGAACTTTCTTCGCCATTTAATAAGATCATGGCACACCTGGTTGTGGTCTCAACTCCACTTTCTAGGGTAATCGAGGTAGACTGGGCACTTTTCAGGACCCAAAATGGTGGCCTTAGGTCCATTCATGAGCTTGAACGATGTACATGATCTGATGATCGCGTGACTGATCTGATCAGGGGAGCCATTATCACGCAGGATGGTTTTGATGCACCCTATTTCAGCATCAAGTCTGCATGCTGAGCAACGACTTGGACACTATTTACGAGATTGCCAATAAGGCCAATCTTATAGCGCATGGAACAGTAGTAATTCCAACATGTACATTGACCAGTGAAGGCAGGCATGTGGTACACAGCAGTAGTGCACTAGCAGATTTCTCAACCAGCATTTCAAGGAAAGGGAGCTCATTTTGACAAATACATGAATAGGATGGGAATAGAGGGATACGGATCCCGGAAGTGTAGAAGATTTTAGTTTAGACGGGCAGCATGGTCGGCGCAGGCTTGGAGGGCCGAAGGGCCTGTTCCTGTGCTGTACTTTTCTTTGTTCTTTTGACTGCACCATTTCGAGGTGAATTTGAGCGCAGGATGGAGCCCATTAAGCTGTGCCAGAAAATTCTTACATGCAACCACAGATTCAAATATAGCAAATGTATCATCTACCTATCGGAAATATGCAACCGAGGTGAAGTGACATCCCATCAAAGACATGTTTCAGACCCAGGTTAAAGGCTGGCTAGCAACCACGGACATTTCCCTTGTTTCTCTCAGCACTGCTCTGCAGCGAGCTTAATAATAATAACCTTTATCGTCACAAGTAGGCTCACATTTACACTGCAATGAAGTTACTGTGAAAAGCCCGTAGTCACCACATTACAGCGCATGTTCAGGTACACTTGAGGGAGAATTCAAAATATCCAAATTACCTAACAGCACGTCATTCGGGACTAATAGGATAAACCGGAGCACCCGGAGGAAACCCACGCAGACAAGGGGAGAACACGTGCAGACTCCGCACAGGCAGTGACACACGCCGGGAATCGAATCCGGGACCCTGGCGCTGTGAAGCAACAGTGCTAACCACTGTACTACCGTGCTGCCCATAACATGAAATAGTCACGTACGGTCCAATAATTTTCTCTTGCACCTGATTGTCACTTGTCGGCTGTGGCAGCCAGCCACCTTGGGGCAGCTCCGATGTAATATCACACAGGTTAGAATTCAAACGCTAGCTTCATGGTGCATAACACATGCATAAGCTGAGCCTTTAATTCAAGAAATACCTAACTAGTAGGGCACACTTTCCTTCAGTCTTTGAACGGAAATCAGCCTCCAAAAATGTGTGCGCCTTAAGGGGTTGGAATGCATACTGAAGGAGTAACCCTTTAAGAGAGGGAGTTACGATTTTATAAAATGAAGGAAAGTGTGCGCTGAAAGTGCCAAGAACTGCAGAACACAAAATAAAATACAAAGTCCTCTCATCATTTCATTTCATTTTCATACCGTTAATATTGACATTGCCAAGGGCAGCACGGTGGCACAATAGTTAGCACTGCTGCCTCACGGCGCCGAGGTCTCAAGTTCGATCCTGGCTCTGGGTCACTGTCCGTGTGGAGTTGCACATTCTCACCATGTTTGCGTGGATTTCGCCCCCACAACCCAAAGATGTGCAGGGTAGGTGGATTGGCCACGCTAAATTGCCCCTTAATTGAAAAAAATTAATTGGGCACTCTAAATTAAAAAAATATATATATCTACACTGACAGATCAAGTCAATCGGTTTTTAGGTGTTTTTGAGCAGGATGTAACAAAACCAGTGAAAGAGGCCACGGTCTTGAGGCAGATCCTGGAACTCACGAGTAAATCTGTCTCCGGATTAAATTTCTTCCAATCCAATTCATACCGGCTGAGAACATGGATTGCAAATGCTTGCAGTCCTCAATGTCTCATGAAGAATGGCGAATATCGAAATTGAGTGTAAGGGACCATTTTGGTGTGTTGGCGATGGTTGCCAGTGGAACCAAACTACGTCAGAAGAGAGGGATCTCTGCCTGATCTTCTCAATACGGAATTGCATCCTTTGGTTCTGGCATGGTATAAGGAAATGTTAATGGCAATAAAGGCACAATTACAGTTATCAGGATCTGTATCAGAGACAAATTTGCAGTGTCAACCACATTAAAAATTTGCCACAGTTGATGAAGTATGATACTGTGGAACAGCAATGAAAATCACAAAAAAAATTATACGTATACTGAAGCAGCAAGTAATTGAAGTGAAAGCTTTGAGAGCCACAATGATTTGCAAGGGTAATTCGGCACGGGCAACAAATGCTGGCCTTGCCAGCAACACTCATCACTTGAACCAACAAAAAAAAAAATGGAGTCAGCACTCTCGTTTAATGTATGCGAGGGAAAGAAAGACTGCCCTTTTCAGTGGGTCATTTCTCATGCACTGCACAATAACCACTGCCATTGGAGCATTACTGACGCTTTCCCCCTGCAAATCAAAAATTACCTGACAATGCTGCTATCAAGAACTGGGTGGACGATGCCCGGAATAAATTAAATTATAAAGGCAGCCACCCACTATACAAAACTCACCATGCCGTACTGTCAAAATATAACTGGGCAAGTCATATCACGTCTTCCATGGAGTGAACAATGGCATTTAATTCCACGCTAATTAATATGGTTTCAGTTTGCGAGAAGGTGATCGATAATTTGTGGAACGTGTCATACGTTAATTCATTTTTAATGCAACACCTTTATGGAGTTTCATTTATACCTTCTGCTGTTGTCAAAGTACACTTCAAATCAGAAAAGAACTGAGTGGTGCATGAGTGGGGATTAAGTTAATACGTGGTTGGCAACTGATCAAATGGTAATAAAGGGAGTGGTTAATATTTACGGCCATAAGCTGCATTGAAATGCAATTCACATATTTAGCAATAGAGGGGGGCAACACGCAATAAAAACAAATGCCTGGATTCTTAAGCCCTCATGAAATATCAATTGTTGCAACATAGTTCACACACACACTGTGTTGAAGTCTATGTAACTAAATCAATACATGTTTCCAAGCATTTAATCAGAAATGCCACAAATTTTGAGACCGGAGAAACATGAATGGCCCATGACTTTCTAATTTCATGCCACCCTCCACCCCGCAGCATTTAAAGTCAGGTTTCATACAGCCGATTGCAAGTTTACAACCCTCCAGCAGTAACCGCTTCGGCTTTCTTCAATTTGTCGCCTAGCAACTGGTGGGAAGACTCCTCAGCATTTTCAGCATAATGCCAAAGAATAATCGTATTTAACCCTTTCAGCAAATTATAGGCTTACCATTCTCCCAGGTGAGCTGGGCTAATGAGCAGCAAGGATTAATATAAAACATTTCAACTTGAATGGAAAGCGAATGAAGGCAGATATGCAACATTGTTCTTCCAAAGTTTGAGACGAATATCTACCTTGAAGGAATACTCCAATTTCACCAGAAATGGGAAGTTAACAGCCTGCAATATTCTCTTCTCATTGAGCGTGTGTTCTATTTGCTTCAGCTTGACAACCTAAAGAAAAATTACATTATTCAACAACGTTTCTGCTGAAGGGAGCATTACATTCGTTTGTACAGCAGTCTTTTACGTTATTACAGCCCGTCTCAACAATTTAAACAGCAAATCAAATTCAGGATAACTAGTGATTCTCAACTCAACAGTCATTCTCTGACAATAATAATTCTGCTTTAAATTTGATTTGCCCTTCTCCTTTAGAGGCAGGAGAAGATAAATGAGTTGTCCAATGAGATCCAATTTGAGTCAAATTAGTATGAATAGATGAAGATGTGGTAAACTTTTAAGGCCACAGTTGATTACTTTCTGCTTTCCTTCTCCTGCACAATATTGTTAAAAGAAACAAGACTCATCAAACTATCTCCATTCGAACTCACTCTTTCGCAGGACCTCAGAACTGTGGAACTCCTTACCTCTCAGTCTTCCCTTCCTTCTATAACCTACAGGCTTCTAAAAACGTGATCCTGACATCACCTAACCACTGCGTGGCAAGTTATCTCGTCTTCTCTACTACTCTTTTCAACTTTGGTCCTGCATAGCGTCCTGCACTACGGGCCCTGGCCTTTCACATTTCACCTAAATTTCTCAATAAAAAAGACAAGAAATTAATAGGAATATTAAGCAGATAAGCATCAACTCTGAAGATACCAGATGGGCAATGTGCACACAGCATTCAATATTAACGTTTTATTTTTAAAAATCCCTTTGTTGGTCGCTCTCCACCAAAGTCACTGGAAGTGTCCGACAGTCTCAGCACCTGCCGATTTTGGGGATAGGGGAGATGCTAAATAGTGTCCCATTCCAACAATGTGCCCGTGTAGGAATGGGATTGACCGTGGCTATGATAGCCCCGACATATTGATCCCGGATGTGAAAAAGGGCAAAATGGGATAAGTACGAAAGGGTTAACTTTGATCGGATCACCATCCCAACATGCGTTGGCATGTTCTGGAGTTTGGAGGAAAGCTAAATATATATTCATACCATGTATTTACAATAAGCCCAACTCCTTGGAAAAGTTAGACACGTAATAGAAAATTTCGAACAACGGAATTCCACTTTTAACCCATTTACAAACTGCCGCAGTAAACCTAGCGGTCAGTAGTCGGATTGCTCTACACCAGATCACAAAGCGTCTCTACTTTCCTTCTATTTAAGGTGTTAGCAAAATCACCATTCATCTTGTACAGGCATACTGCTCCCAATTTAATCCATCTGCATTCCCCTTGATTGTTTTTAAAAATTAATTGACGGAATGTGGGTGTCACTGGTTAGGCCTGCATTTATTGCACATCCTTAGTTGCCCTTCAGAAGGTAGCGGCGAGTTGCCTTCTTGACCCATTTCAGTCCTTGAGGTGTAGGTACACCCTCTGTGCTGTTAGGGAGGGAGTTCCAAGATGTTGCCCCAGCGACAGTTAAGGAACGCTGATATATTTCCAAGTCAGGGTGGTGAGTGACTTTGAGGGGAACCTCCAGGTGGTTGGGTTCCGAGGTATCTGCTGCTCTTGTCCTTCAAGATGGTAGTGGCCGTGGGTTTAGAACTAGTCTGTGCGACAGCTCTCCCAACTTTGGCACAAGCCCCCAGACGTTAAGTAAGGAGGCCTTTCCAGGGTCGGCAGGGCTGGGTTTGCCATTGTCGTTTCTTTTTTCTTATAAATCTAGAGTACCCAATTATTTTTTTCCAGTTAAGGGGCAATTTAGCGTGGCCAATCCGCCTAACCTGCACATCTTTGTGGGTTGTGGGGGTGAAACCCACGCAGAAACGGGGAGGCCGTTGTCCATTCTGGTGCCTAGTTCAATGCTGGGTAGTCTGTCTAGTTTCATTCCTTTTCTGGGTTTTTGTAGCGGCTGAGTACAACTGGGTGGCTTGCTAGGCCATTTCACAGGGCATTTAAGAGTCAACCACATTGCTGCGGGTCTGCAAACACTTGGTCTTGCATGGTGAGGAGTGAATGTTTCGCCCACAGTCTTTCCTGCTATCTCCCATTTTATTGATGCCATTAGGCTTCCATAGCACATTGGTGCTGATATACTTTAGGAAAATAGCTGCATTCGAGCCAAGTATTTTACTACACAAATAAAAGAATGTGTGTATTCTGTTTGTTTATCACTTCAAATTGCTCTGGCCAAAGTGGCATGTTTACGCCCAGCAGTGTGTCATCTAGTGATATACAACTGAAAATACCTTTTCCAGACAATCCAAATTTGTAAGGGCAAGAATGTAGAATTGCACAGCTAAGAGCTTAGCAGTACCAAAAACGCGCAGACCCACCATGGCACTGTGCTGAAAACAGCGATGCCGTTCTCTTCATAACTCAACATCACGGAAAGTGAGAGAAGCCTTTCCGAAATTCCTTATGTAAATATTCCCGCCGCCTGGATTTCTTTTCAAATATCTACAACTTGACTTCGGAATGTTAAACTCGAACCTGCTCTGTGCGCTTTGATACACATTCATAATTTGTCTAATTGAAGTTATTGATCTAAATCACAGCACACCATGTAATAAAATAGTCTCCAGTATCTGAAAGAGGTACTTGCAAAGAAAATGAAGCTCCTAATGCTGCATCGGTTCTGGCAATTGCCGTGCATTTTAAACATATCAAATCTATTCTGAATAGGTCTGATTTCTACATGCTACATCATATTTGTATTTTTTTATTTCTTCAGATGGCTAGAACAATACAGACATGCCTCAGATTTGAGATTGCAAATGTCTTTGATCTGCAAAACAAAATATTTTAAAGATACCAAACTCATGAAAATCAAGAGCATTCAATATTTGCAAAACAAGATCCTCAAAACGCATCAGTATTTAACTGCCTGTCCCTGATAAATGCAGTTCATTCCAATGTTGGTGGTTTACCCAGGGAACTTGAATAACGGCCAGTAGATCCCCATTTTAAATTCCCCCATTCAGATTTGTTCCACTTTAACTAGAGAAATAGCGGGGCTGGCATGGGCAGTCAGGACTTCTGCTTTCGCACTGTTTAGGGGATGTAATAATAAAAATAATCTTTATTATCGCAAATAGGCTTACATTAACACTGCAATGAAGGTACTGTGAAAAGCCCCATGTCGCCACATTCCGGCGCCTGTTCGGGTACACGGAGGAAACCCACGCAGACACGGGGACAACGTGCAGATTCCGCACAGACAGCAACCCAAGCCGGGAATCAAACCTGGCGCTGTGAAACAACAATACTAACCACTGTGCTACCGTGCCACCCTGTAATATGGCTAGTACAGTTCAGTTTCTGACCAAATGTAATCCCAGGATGTTGATTGTAGGGATTCAGTGATGGTAATGCCATTGAATGTCAAGGGGCAATGGTTAGATCGTCTCTTGTAGGAGGTGGTCATTGCCTGGCACTTGTGTCACGCGAATGTAACTTGTCACCCCAAGCCTGGATATTGTCTAGGTATTGCTGCATTTGGACATGAACTGCTTCATTATCTGAGGAGTCGGGACTGGTGTTGAACATTGTGCAGTTATCTGCGAACAGCCCACTTCTGACCTTATGATGGAAAGGAGGTCATTGATGAAGCAGCTGAAGATGGTTGGGTCTAGGACACTACCCTGAGGGACTCCTGCAGTGATGTCCTGGAGCTGAGATGATTGACTTCCAACCCCACAACCAATGTCCTTTGTGCCAGGTATGACTCCAACCAGCAGAGAGTTTCCCCCCGGATTCCCATTAACTCCAGTTTAGCTAGGGCTCCTTGGTGCCATGCTCAGTCAAATGCTGCCTTGATGTCAAGGGGAGTCACTCTCACCTCACCTCTGGCATTCAGCTCTTTTGTTTGAACCAAGGTTGCAATGAGGTAAGGAGCTGAGTGACCCTGGCAGAACCCAAACGGAGCGTCCGTGAGCAGGTTATTGCTTATTAAGTGTCACTTGATAGCACTGTAGATAACTCCTTTGCTAATGATGGAGAGTAGGCTGATTGGGCGGGAATAGGCTGGGCTGGATTTGTCTCTTTTTTTTGTGTACGGTACACCGCTGTACAATTTCCCACATTGCTGGGTAGATTCCAGTATTGGAACAGCTTGGCTAGTGGTGCAGCAAGTTCGGGAGCACAAGTCCTTAGTACTATTGCTGGAATTCTGTCAGAGTCCACAGCCTTTGCAGTATCCAGTGCCTTCAGCCGTTTCTTGATATCACGTGGAGTGCATCGTATTGACTGAAGACTGACACCGAAGATGCTGGGGATTTCCAGAGAAGACCGAGATGGATCATCAACTCGGCACTTCTGTCCGAAGATTGTCGCCTCAGCCTTGTCTTTTGCACATTGTGCTGGGCTCCTCCATCACCGAGTTGTTTAATTGTCCACCACCATTCACGACTGGATGTAGCAGGACTGTAGAGCTTAGATCTGATGAGTTTGTTGTGGAATTGCTTAGCTCAGTCTATTTCTTGCTGTTTATGCTGTTTGGCACACAGGTAGTCCTGTGTTGTAGCTTCACCATGTCACTACCTTATTTTTCGGTATACCTGGTGTTGCCTGAGGCATGCTCTCCTACACTGTTTGTTGAAACAGGGGTTGATCCACTGGCTTGGTGGTAATGGTAGAGTGGGGGATATGCTGGACCATGAAGTTACAGGTTGTGGCCGAGTACAACTATGCTGTTGCCGATAGGCCACAGCGCCTAATGGGTGCTTAGTTTTGCGTTGAAAGATCTGTTCGAAGTCTATCCCAATTATCACAGTGGTAGTGCCACACAACACGATGGAGGATATCCTCGATGCGAATACGGGACTTGTGTCATGGGAATGTCCCTTTAAGAACTGTTCGTCTTCTCAAATGGCTGCAGTGATGTCATTGTGTGGGTGGAGCTGGGCAGTGGTCTGAGTTTTACTTTTGGTTCAGACAGTTGGAAGCTGTATTCAGACTACAAGGATCTTGGATGTTATCAAAATCACTTGGTAACTTCAAAGTAATAACTGTTCTGGAAGGAATTGAAACCTACTGTTTTGTGGTAAAAGGGATTGGCTGATTTATGGATGTTGTTGTTTGAGTGAAACAGTAAAGGGAAGTTAAGGGTTAAATATCGAGTACTGTACTGTGTGGGGTATTTATGTTTGGAGTTGATGAAATGCTTACTGTGTGTGTTTATAAAATGTTAGCTGAATTAGTAGAATAAACTATGTTTTTGTTTAAAAGTGCTTAAGGCCTCTGTTGAATAACAGCTGAAAAGTAGGCCCTTGTGCTCCCCGTAACCAAAATCAATAAACAGTTGTGGGTCAGGTAAACTCCATGATATACTTTGTTCTCTAAACCATAACACTTTTGTGTTAGACCATAACACTTTTGTCTCCACAAGGACTATGCGGTGGTTACTTCTACTGATACTGTCGTGGACAGATGCATCTGCAGCAGGCAGGTTGATGAGGATGAGGTCAGGTACGTTTTTCCCTTTTGCTGGTTCCCTCACCACCTGCTGCAGTCCCAGTCTAGCAGCTATGTCCTTTAGGACCCGGCCAGCTCGGTCTGTGCTGGTACTACTGTCATGTGAGAGTACCTTTAAGAAATGGGTGTTTATAAATGGGTGTGTATATAAACATCTGTAGTGAGAATGCCTTTAAGAAATGGGTGTTTACTACTGCAGTGATGCCAGAGAGTGGGTGGAGCTGGGCTGTGTCAGCTTTTACTTTGGTTTTAGGCTGTTTGCTGCAGGGTGGGTTTTAGTTTAGTTTTCAGAGCTGGATAGCTGCAGTCACAGACAGAAGGTGTGTGAATCTCTCTCTGTAATCTAAAGACTGTAAATCGATCCTGGTGATTTAAAACTAATAACAGTAGTGACTTTAACATGATGTGCTTCTGGTAAAAGCTGTTTTAAGTCGTATGGATGTTAAAAAGGAAAGCTTAAAGGATTACTTCGTGTTGTAGTCTTTGGGGGTTGTATTTGAATTAATGGTTGCTAAGATGTTCACTGTATGTTTTAAAAAGGTTAACTTGGGTTCATAGAATAAACATTGTTTTGCTTTAAAAAATACTTTTCCATTTCTGCTGGGATGTCAGAGGTAGGTTCTTTACTCAGAGAGTGGTTGGGGCGTGGAACGCACTCCAGCTATGGTAGTGGAGTCGGACACTTTAGGAACTTTCAAGCGGTTATTGGATAGGCATATGGAGTGCACTAGAACGATTGGGAGTAGGTTGATTTGATCTTAGTTTCAGACTAGTTCGGCACAACATCGTGGCCGAAGGGCCTGTACTGTGCTGTAAAGTTCTACGTTCTATGTACCACACTTGTAGAGTGGGCCGTCTGCTCCCCATACCACAATTTATTAAAAGTTGTGGGTCAGGTGAACTCCATGCTACACTTTGGGGTTCTCTAAACCCTTGCCCATAACACTACTGAGCCACTCTTATTGATGGACATTGAAGTCCCCCACCCAGAGCACATTCTGTGCTCTTGCCACCCTCAGTGCTTCCTCCAAGTAGTGTTCAACATGAAGGAGTACTGATTCATCAGCTGATGGTGGCCGGTATGTGCTAATCAAGGTTTCCTTGCCCATGTTTAACCTGAAGCCATAAGGCTTCATGGGGTTTACAGTCGATGTTGAGGACTCCCAGGGCAACTATCTCCCGACTGTGTACCACTGTGCCATGTGACCAAATCAACGCCATTTTGGAGCTAGTATGAGGAAGACAGAGATTTTCAAAATCCTGCACTGCAATTTTGTATGAAAGTTATCTATACCTGTGCTATTCACTACACTCACCAACCCCCTCCTGCTTGATGCCTCTCTCTCCTGTTCAGTTTCCATCGCCCACCCTCCTCGATCCTCCCTCGTGCAGCTTTCCAGCTCCCTTTGCTCGCTTCCATAGAATAGAATAGAATTCCTACAGTGCAGAGAGAGGCCATTTGGCCCATCGAGTCTGCACCGACCCTCTGAAAGAGCACCCCGCCCAGGCTCACTCTCCTGCCCTATCACTGTAACCCCACCTAACCTGCACATCTTTGTACTGTGGGGAGAAAAAACAGAGGACCCAGAGGAAACCCATGCAGACACTGGGAGAAAATGCAAACTCCGGAATTGAACCCGAGTCCCTGCTGCTGTGAGGCAGCAGTGCTAACTAGTGTGTCGCCCCTCCCTCACCATCCCTCTTACAAGTCCTTAGTCACAGTGAGGATTCGAGAGAGGGAAGTAGCAGGTGAGCAGGAGGGTTGGCGTGCAGGGGTTAAATAGCAAGGGTTAGAAAATTAATTTTATTTTAAAAGTTATTTCATGAATGCATATAGGAATTTAGGTGTGTACGGTGTTTCAATGGTTTTAATTTTTTCTTCTGAAAAGATGCTTCAGAACCTTTTACAATGGGAAATTCTGTTCTGCTCAACATTGTTTCACTTGAAGAATCACTTCTCAGGAAAACAACTACAACTTTCAGGCATCACTGTTGTAAACAACTGTTTACAGCTGTTACGAATATAGAGTTCATGGTTCATGCGTTTTAGTAAATAATCTTTAGTTTTAGGAATTAAAATTTAACCATAGAAAATGGGATAAATGCAATTCAAGCTTGTAGTCTTTTACACTAAAAGGTTGGGGCATGTTGCCTCAAGAGGCAGCTAGAAAGAGGAGGTAATTAAGACATAGGGCTTTGGAGATTGCCAGAATAGCACAAGAAATGACAGTTCCAAAGGTGAACCCGTGTGTGTTTAATTAAGTCAGAATAGAAGAGCTAGAGCTGCAAAACAGATGGGGCTTACTTAGCCAAAGAGCTGGACTCATCAAGCCTATAAAGCTTGCAATAATGGCAGTTCTGAGAGATTATTTTGGGAAGTAGAGCCAAATGAGTTTTAAAGCATTCAGTAAGTGTTAAAAGACTGTAAAATCCATTCACTTCATCAGATCGAAAAACATTGTGAATGAGGGCTCATAAAGGTTGGTTTGTGGACAGCCCAGATGGGTGGAGCTTAGGGAGGTTCTCAGGTTTCAATTTGTATTGGTGTTCGCGGAGTGAGTTGCATCTTGAAACTGGTGTGTGCAGTTTGCGCTTACAGAGAAGATAGCCAAATTAAAGTTAGATAGATCTGCACGGGAAACAGAGTTTATAAAAAAAAAGTCATCATTGAGCACATAGAACGTGGATGAGGCTTGATCTCAGTTGGGACCTTGTGCGGTAATGGAAGCTGGACGATCGACTAGTTTGAAGCTGGTGGAAAAATGTCTTGTTACAAAGAAAACTAATCAGCTGCATTAGCTTGGAAATGTTGAGAAGTCGCCAGAACCAGGGACTGGGGTACCCACAGTCAGGAGATGGCAAACGGCAAGCTGAGGGGAATTCTCCAGCGGATATTTATGAGTGGTCCCTACAGATGTAAATCTTATTGCATCTTAAGAGAGAATTCTTGGGGAGAATGAAGTGAACCTGGAGTGCATACAAACTGTAGGGTTAATTTAATCGTATTTGCTTTGTTTTAGTTCTTTTATATAAAGTTTGTTTTGGTAAAAAAAAAGTGAATTCTTGTAGCACAGTTCTTTTGATTAAAACTAATTCTTTGGCTTCCTTTTCAAGGGTCCCCACTGGATCATAATCCCAAATCCTTAATACGAGGAAGCACTGCTGTCTTCAGAGGGAATGACACCCACAACTTTGGGGGGGGGGGGGGGGGGGGGGGGGGAAGAGAGAGAGAGAGAGAGAGAGAGAGAGAGAGAGACAGGGTGGGTGTTGGGAGCTGCATACGCGAAATTGCAGCTTGTGATTCTAACAACACGTGCATCGTTGTTTCAAGGTTGTTCTGGTGGGGTGGACTCCATTCTGTTTTATTGTGGGGTGAATTCCACAATCTTGGAATCAGTTCTGTTTTTTTTGAAACAACACTACTTCTTGAAGCAAGCCATAAGTTGTTGCTTGCACAGAATTCAAACGGTTTTGATTCACAAAGTTGATTCACAAAGTTAATTCAAAAGTGCCCAGTTTATAAATCTGCAGCTAATTGTCCGATATTGTCATGCCACGCACCAAAGACATCTGTGCTGGTTCAAACTTTAAAAGGAAATGGTCTTTGAAGCTTTGCTGTACATCTGACGCTTCTCAAGCTGACCTTTTCAGCATTGCTCTGTAGTTACGCAAGCAAAAGACCAGAAGCCAGATCTCAGAAAAGGCACTTCTGCATTAACAAATCAGTTTCATTTCTCCTTTGTGAAAATCAAAGTGCTTTGTAATGGGTCAGATCCTTCCTAGCAGCAGTTTCAGAAAGGAATGGTGCTGCTCGGTACAGTAGGAAACACAGCAAAGCTACTATTCTGTTGCCAAAATTGGCACAAACAGATCTACCTCCCATGTCCATCAAAAAGTGTTTTGGCACTGATGTCCAAAACTGATGACTAGCATTTTAAAAACAGCCTCAATCTACTTTCCTATCTGCTTTTTGTTATTTAAGGTGGGGTTAGAATACTTACTTTCTGTTTGTCCAGTATTTTCATGGCATAGTACTGTTCTGTGCCTTTATGTTTCACCAACATAACTCTTCCAAAAGAACCTGTTCCAAGTGTTTTTTGCCTTTCAAAGTCATCTAGGCCTGCGGTGTTCTGAAAGATGCAAAAGAACAATTTTAGTTCCTTTCAGTGTTCTACACTGGAGCTACCCCGCCACATCTCCGCGTCCCCGTCTCGGCCCTACCTTCAGATTTCACCAGATGGCTGCATGGCAGAGGAACAGGAAAGTCACATCACCCACAGTCAAAGCACAACTGCCCCCAGATGTTTTCATCCCCTCAATTTTTAATCACATGCCCCTCTTCTTCATGAGGCCATTTAGTTCCTTGCTGGAATACAATCCACAGGGTAGATTGCCCTATTTTATCCAAGCATCTTATTCACATGTAAATTCTTTTCATGTTGCCATATTATTTGATTGCAGAAGGCATCACGGATGAATCTGATCAAATCTCTGCCTTGTGTTCAGAATTAAGAGACGGAACTTAATTTGATACCGACACGCCATTTCAGAAAAAGCAGCCTGGAATTGGGATGTTGCTTTGCAGGATATTCATACAAGTATCCTTCACTGCAAAAACAGTTCCAAGATAGCCTTCAAAACATTTCCAACAGTTACCCCATTAACAAAAAGAAACAATTTCTCATCCCGACCTCAGGCGCATGAAGGTCAGTTTTAGCATCTTCACTACTAGGCTAGCAAGGGCCAGTTCTCCCCTTTATGACAGCTTTGCCTTTGCTAGATGCTGCTTTGATCAGCATATTTGAGTAGATCAACATTGAAGGCACATATTACGTGTAATATGCCAAATATAGTTCTCTCTATCGCCAGGACTGCTCTTTGAGTTTCCATATCAGTATTCCTGGATGCCTGTAGGAGATTTAAATTTATTCCTATTAGGGAGTAGTTCTGTGCTGTAGCCTCCAGCTCTATTCTGTGAATCCACATAACAACCATTAAGCGCCAGTGATCCCAAAACTCAATGCACATAGAACTCTATGTTCTATGTAACTGGCACAGATGGTGAAGAGATTTTCATATCAGGTTGGAATTAAATCCAGAAATCAAAAGGTAGAATTCTGATCCATTGTGCCAGCAGTCTCCTTGTCCAGTTTATTCCTGGAAGATGTCAGGGTAATTTATACAAATTAAGATACAGTGGACTAACACAAGAAAGTTAGAGTTGCAAATGTGGCCGGGACTAGGATGCTTCACTTCAGGACAATGGTAAAAGCAGTCCTGCACGGCATTCAACACTGTTTCAAGGTGACAATACATAATATAAATTACCGTAACAATCATAGCATTCAGAGTACTAATTGCGCACTCTAAACTGCCAACTTTGCAAAATAGATTTCACCAGCTCTGCATGCAAACTAAACATAAACAACACAACCAAAGAGGAGCAGCAAGGTGGAAGAGGATGTAGAATTTTTCATTGAAATCATAAGTGCCACTACAAAAGTGATGATTAATTAATGATTAATGTTGGAATATTTTGTCCACTGGTTCATCAGGCAATATATATGGATGAAGGCAATAAATTAACTAGTTTAATGTTCGTGCCATCTAACTGTGGAAAAATCAGTATGAATGGCCTTCAATCGAATTGGCTTGAACCCAGAATCACAACGTTTTCACCCAGCAAAGTAGATTACAGCTGCAGAGCAGCAATTGGGTTTGTCACAGCACCATTCTGGGTCTAAGAGGGAAAAATTCAGATCGCTGTTCCTAATTGCTATTGGTCCATTCGGCTGAAGACTAGGCAAGTGTGGGCACTGATTAGCCGCAAAACTGGATTTGGCTTTGATGCCATTGTTTTGTGGACCACCCAACTTATGGTCTGCTTTTAGCGAGGAGACTAGGCGACAACTAATACACGTGAAATCATATCCCAGTAACAATCAATGTCGTCAGCTATAGAAAAAGAGGAAATTAGGCAAAAAGAACCCCTTAAAACCTATAAGCATGCCTGCAAGTGATTGATGCTTTCCCCAAATATTTGCTTTCCTAGCACTCAATTATAATAATCATAATCTTTGTCACAAGTACATTAACACTGCAGTTAAGCTACTGTGCAAAGTCCCTAGTTGCCACACTCCGGCGCCTGTTAGGGTACACAGAGGGAGAATTCAGAATGTCCAATTCACCTAACAAGCACGTATTTCGGGACTTGTGGAAGGAAACCAAGATGGGGAGAACGTGCAGACTCCGCACAGACAGTGACCCAAGCCGGGAATCGAACCTGGGACCCTGGCGCTGTGAAGCAACAGAGCTAACCGGTGCATTCTTCACCTTGAGCAAATAAATTAATAATAATAATCGCTTATTGTCACAGGTAGGCTTCAATGAAGTTACCATGAAAAGCCCCTAGTCGCCATATTCAGTCACCTGTTCGGGGAGGCCGGTACGGGATAATGGGCCCAATGTATTTAATATATATCCCAGCAGCCAATTTTGCCTTGGGACATGTCTTGTGTGACCCCACTAAAGTCAGTACCAAAAATATTACTCGTTTTTTAACATTTTTTTCTCTATTTTAACAATTGTTGTATTAATTACAGAATCGGAATTTACAGCGGTGTCTGAATTATACTTTGGGTACTGTACAAGCAGGTTTGTCGGAGCATTTGCTCACATCTAATCGTTAGTAACTGAGGTTTTAAAATAAAAGCTCCAAATAGTAAGTTAGAATTTGTATTTCTCAAATCCTTGCAGCCAATTGCAAAGTAAAGCTGCCTTGACCCCATCAATCTGCTTTAGTCTGAATCGAGTACTTCTTCCTGCATCAGAGTAATATTTTCCATTATCTACAATGCTGTCTCTTTATGCAGGGAGCAGGACTGCTCATTAAATGGCAGGGACAATAGATAGAAGGGTTGATGACAGCCCCAAACTCACTCCATGTGTGAAAAGAGATATTTTCATCCAAACATCTGAGAATGTTTTGATCCCATATCTCAAATGGAAGAATGGCGAGTAACTCTGAAGCACCCAATTCTCCCGCATTTCCCTCGCCCTGATTCCAACCTACAAGTGGTATTTAATACCGTTCTGCACATTATCTTTCTACAAGCATGGTAAGACAACACATACCTGTGGTGGACTTTCCCATTTTCTTAAGAAATCTTCTTTGGCTTTGGCTAAGAACTCTTTCACTATAAAACAAAGATAGATACATGGTTTTTAAAAAAATACTCTTTGTTAGAAGCCTGGTTTATGAAGACAACAATAATTACTGTATCAAGTGTATAAGTAGCACATTGTTGCAAAAAATAAATTAAAATTAAACCTGTTTAAAGATTATGAGATAGGAAAACTACTTATACACAAGATATCAAACTACATGTTTCAACATTTCTGTTGCACAAATTTTAAGCTTCTCAGTTGAGCATTTCAATCAGAACTTGTAGCGATTGCTACTAGTTTGCAACACACAACTTAAAAGAAAAGGTAAAACAGAACCCAAAGCAGCAGCTAGGCAAGCAAGTTTTAATGTTAACAAGCTATAAAGCAATGGATTGGAAATGCAAAATGACCACAGGCAAAGACACACGATAGCTATGAAACACTGCAAACCAAAGCTGCTCATAGTCACAGAACGTTGAATTTTTGAGTTAAAATATATATTTTTAAAAGGTTAACCGGACCTCCACAAATCAAATCACCATTTGGAAATGATCTGTTTTAGCAAGTACCCTTACTTATTGTTTCTATCGATCTTCTGAAAGAAAATTACTTTGACAGTTTAACGATAATGAACATTTGGCAGAGTAATAATCTTTATTAGTGTCACAAATAGGCTTACATTAACACTGCAATGAAGTTACTGTGAAAATCCCCTTGTCGCCACACTACAGCGCCTGTTTGGTCACGGAGGGAGAATTCAGAATGTCCAATTCACCTAACGAGCATGTCTTTTGGATGTGGTTTTGAATTTATGTTAATTCAATTTTGTTTCTAGATGTGAATCAGGTCAGAGGTTTGCATGCTTACACAAGGTCCTAACTTTCTCAAAACGAACTGGAATCATTTTCAAATATTAATATTGGATAAAACACAGTATGTAAATGAAAAATTGTCATTTGTTTTGCACTCATCGACACCATTGCTAGTCTTTAGTTTAATTCAAATTGATATTTTTGTTTAAAAAGGCACTTCATGACTCCGGTGGCTATGAAGGAGTAAGTCACACATTTGGTGGCTCTCGCTCGGGTCGGACTTTTGGACCTTTCCCTCCGATTTTCTACCGGATTTGAATTACAAAACTGATGACAGAGGCAATTGTGTACTGAATTTCCACATCGGTGCATGGAGAGAAGGACTAGAAGTGCTCGTAAAGGCAGATACAGAAAGACAGAGAAGGCTTGGGCTGAAGCTGCAGCAGGAGACAGCATGGCAGAGGACCTGACCTCTGGTTTGTCGACCCAGCGGTCAACAAAGCAGCTGATGCAAGTTATTCAGGAAGGCTTTGCTAAGCAGAAATGGGACTGCGTGGACCTGATAAAAGAGTCGATTGTCCGGTTGGAGCTTAGATTGGACGCCCAAGATCGGGCGATCCAGAAGGTGGTGAAGGCGCTGGCTGAGCAGGAGGAACATCAAACTGCGGTGGAGTTGGAGGTGGGGATGCTGAGAGACCAGCAGAAGAATCTCCTGGAGAAGGTGGAGGACCTAGAGAATAGGTCCCGCCAGCAGAATTTGAGAATCGTTGGGCCTCCGGAGGGGTCCGAAGGAGCGGACGCTGGGACATACATCACAGACATGTTTGGGAAGCTGCTGGGGGATGGGGCATTCTCCCGGGAGGTGGACAGGGCTCACAGAGCACTCGTGAGGACCCCCCCCCCCCCCACCACCCCTGAAGGCAATGGTGGTGAGATTCCACAGGTACTTGGATAAGGAGCGTATTCTACAGTGGGCCAAGCAGACACGGAGCTGTAAGTGGGACAACAGTACCCTGCGGGTTTACCAAGATGAGTGTGGAGGATGCCAGGAGAAGAGCAGGCCTCAATCAGATTAGGTCGATCCTTTTTCAGAAAAAGGTGAAGTTCGGACTGTTGCATCCGGCCGGTCTCTGGGTCACGCACGAGGAACTGCACTTTTATTTTGAGTCGCCTGAGGGCGCACTGGACTTCGCAAAAAGGAAAGGACTGGTGGTGGACTGAGAACTTTTGAACTTTGCTGCAATGTTCATGTTGTTTTTTTGTTTTTCTGTTCTTTTTTTAAAAAGTTCCTTGTTTTTCGTTTTGTGGAAGCTGTTTGGATGCCTTTTGCATTGATCTGGGACCAGCGGCAGAGCCGAGTGAGTTAAGGTTTTCATTTTCACTGTCTTGGGGGATGGAGGTGTGCTTGTTTAGATCTTGGTGTTTTTCTGTAGGGCAATTGTGTGGGGATTGTTTGCTTTTCGAGTATGTTTGAACGAGCAAAGGGAGGGGGGGGGGGGGAACAATAGGTGGGCGACTATCCGGTGCCAGGAATGGGGGCCACCAAGCTAGCTGGGCGGGCTAGCTCACGGAAGCACAGTGGGGGGTGTGCATATGTTCGGTTTATTAAAGTGGTTGGGTTACAGAGTGTTGTTACTGGGGGGGGGGGGGGAAATGTTCTGTTGACGAGGGAGGGACTTGGGCCAAGGGACAGGGAGGAGGTTGGGGGCAGAGGCTGCCTGGGGGTGGGCCGGTGGAGGCGCGGAGCATGGGCTGGAGGCGGGCACAAAGAAGGGGATGGCTGATCGGCGAAGGGGGAGGGGGAGCAATGAGCCCCCCAACTCGGCTGATCACCTGGAATGTTCGAGGGTTAAATGGGCCAGTCAAGAGGGCACGTGTGTTCGTGCATCTTAGGGGACTGAAGGCGGACGTGGTAATGTTGCAGGATGCGCACCTTAGAGTAACTAAGATTAGATTGAGGAAAGGCTGGGTCAGTCAGGTCTTTCACTCGGGACTAGACTCAAAGACTAGAGGGGATCCATGAAGATTTGGGCAGCCGAGGGTGAAGGAGTTCCTTTTTTAAACGGGTCAACAAAGTGATCACTGGCTTTGTTTGGGCGGGCAAGACCCCGTGAGTAAGGAAGGTAATGCTGGAGCGGAGTCGGGGAGAGGGTGGGCTGGCGCTGCCAAATTATAGTAACTATTACTGGGCAGCAAATCTTGCCATGATCAGGAAGTGGGTGGTGGGGGAGGGGTCAGCATGGAGGTGGCTTCATGCAAGAGCACCAGTCTGGGGGCGTTGGTAACTGCACCTCTGCCGTTCTCACCGGCACGGTACTCCACCAGCCCCGTGGTGGCGGCGGCCCTGAGAGTCTGGGGGCAATGGAGGAGACATGTGGGAGCAGAGGGAGCATCGGTCTGGTCTCCAATCTGTAATAATCACCGGTTTGCCCCGGGAAGTATGGAAGGGGGGGGGTTCCGGATATGGCGGAGAGCAGGGATTGAGCGGATGGGGATATGTTTATAGAGGGGAGCTTTCGGAGTATGAGGGCGCTGGAAGAGAAGTTTGGGATGGCGAAGGGAAACAAATTCAGGTATCTGCAGGTGCGGGACTTCCTACGTAAACAGGTGTCAACCTTCTCGCTCGGACAGTGTAGTTTCCAGAGGGTGGGTAGGAGAAGGGAGCGTCTCTGACATTTACAAGGAACTTATGGGGTCAGAGGAGACGCAGACCGAGGAGCTGAAGCTCAAGTGGAAGGAGAGATAGAGGATGGTCTATGGGCGGACGTGTTGAGTAGAGTCAACGCATCCGCAACATGTGCCAGGTTCAGCCTGGTACAATTCAAGGTCATTCATCGGGCTCACATGACAGTGGCCCAGATGAGCAGATTCTTTGGAGTGTAAGACAGGTGTGCAAAATGTGCGGGAGGACCAGCGAACTATGTCCACATGTTCTGGACATGCCCGAAGCTTAGGGGATTTTGGCAGGTGTTTGCAGAGGTCATGTCCACGGCGTTAAAAACAAGGGTGACACTTGAGTCCAGAGGTGGCGATTTTGGGGTGTCGGAAGACCCAGGAATCCAGGAGGAGAAAGAGGCAGACGTTCTGGCCTTCGCATCCCTGGTAGCCCGGAGACGGATACTATTAGCTTGGAGGGACTCAAAGCCCCCGAAGTCGGAGACCTGGCTATTGGACATGGCTAGCTCTGTTTGGAGAAAATCAAGTTCGCCTTGAGAGGGTCACTGTTAGGGTTAGGGAGGTGGCAACCGTTCGTCGACTTCTTTGCGGAAAATTAATCGTCAGCAGAAGGCGGGGGGGGGGGGGGGGGGGGGGGTTAGTTTAGCTTAGAGTAGGGGGTTAAGAAAGGTGGGACCTGTAAGGGAGGGAGATGGGTTTTGCACTATGTTTATAGTTTCATGTACATTGTGTATTTTGTTGTTATTATACCAAAAATACCTCAATAAAATGTTTATTTTAAAAAAAGGCATTTCATTCAAAACTAATTTTGTTGTGCATGATAATTTGAACTTCTTTTCCCGAAAAAATTGACTTTCTGTGACTTTGGGCTTCCTTATGAAATAACGCGCATACCAAAGGTCTCTACAGTTCATCAAGGGTTTTCAGGACAATTCACCCCAAGTAACCAAAGGGATGAGATGACGAGAAGAAAAGGAGAGAAAAAAGTTCATGAATTTAACCACAGTAGAAAGGATGAATTACAAATACAACATAGAGTACATTTCACACTACCAAAATTAAGATCATCATTTAAACTTTTGGTACACTTAAATTAGTAAATCACCATAGCCAACAAGGGAGTGGAAAAAAAGTTCATGAATTTAACCAGAGTAGAATTGGGGAATAAAGTTCTAATTTTCAGAATTGCTGGAGAGCCAATTAATCTCGGGCACATTATCCTATTATATATAGTTCCTGAAACGGAACTCCTAGCCTTTAAGGCCTGTTTGTTGTTTGCTCGACATTCTCAGGGTAACCACCTTCACCTTATGAGTGTCTGGGTGACGCATTGGTACAGTGGCCAGCTCATTCAATCAATGCTTATTTAGCCAAAACTTGTGGTTGCTTCAAGGTGGAACTATAAACCAGCTGCATTCAGAAGAAGGGAGAACTAACGCTGCTGAAAACTATCTGATCATCATGAACAAATACATTTCAGCCTAGAAAATGTGCGCGCGCTCCTGGTGCTCAAGCCTACTAAGAGGTGGAAGAGCCTCAAATCTGAATTGGAAGAATAATGGGGAGAAGCAGAAATATTTGTCCAATGGTCAGAAATATTTGTCCAAATTTGCAGCACTTCCCACCTTACCCATCACCCAGTTCCCCAAAATCCCACCTGCTGGAGTGAACCAAATCGAGGCTGCTCCACAGTGTTAATTCCCAGGAGAACAATTTTTTCCACTCCTGCACTAAAGTTACAAATGGAATTCCAGAAAAATAACACCTGCACAAATAAACACCACAAAAAGAAGATAACTTATACAACACCAAACACAAGACTTTTGCAGGGTACTTTCACGGCATATTCAGCAGCAGAAGCAGACTGATACTTCACTTCATAGCGGTACAACAGATTTGAAATAGTTGTGTTGCATTTTCAATTTTTACATGCTGATCATGGCAAAAGCGTGCATTTTCCTACATCTCATTTTCTTTTACTTATCAAACATAAATCTATATTTGCGTTCAGAGCAGGTTTGCCCTAACAAATTAGAAGTTGCCGCTTAGTACTGAACTTGAGCATTGCCGGGAAAAAAAAGGGACGGACTGTGAAAGGTTTTAGTCTTGCATAGATCAGAACAGGCACAAGAATGCCAAATCTCGAGAACAACAATTTGCACTGCAGTTGATTAGCAAGTGGACTCAGATTGGTTGTGGGGTTGCCATGGAGACTGCACCAGGGAACAGTTATCCCAAGCTTTTGTTTAAAGTCAAAACAAAAAGGTAGACTGACTCCAGCCGAGGTCTTGTCACCCATGCTTTTGTTTAATTAAAAAGGCGCAATGCCTGGACATATTCTTTCTATTTGCAGAGGAGGTCCCTGCATATGAATCTATGTAGCTTCTCGCAAATGTGAGTGAGCAGCAATGCATTCCCCATGGCAATGCACCACTAGCGTCGACCTGCATTTCTTCAATTTTGACCTGCATGTTTTGAATTTAAACAAAGGTTTGGGGGAATAATTGTTCCTTGATGCATTCCCCATGGCAAAATCTCAACCAAGGTTCACTTGCTGACCAATCAGGACCCTTTTCTCATGCAGTATAAATGATCTTTCCCTTTAAAATTTGGTATTCTTGTCCTGATGCATGCAAGACAAAAGCTTGAACAACGTGTCTCTTTTTCAGGAATACTCAAATCCGAAGTTTTTCATTCCATCAAATCTTCCCCAAAACAATGAACTGAAAACGTGGTGAAGTTTACTTCGGCATTAATAATAAGTGGAAAGATTCAAATCAACTTCACTAAAACTTAAATAATCACTTTTGAAAAATCTATAGAAACCATTGACTGAAGAGGCTACCAATGAAAGGTAAATTTAAAAAAATTATAAAGCGAGACAACATTGTAACAGCTGAAATAGAAATACATTATACTGTATTTACATATTTCAGATAAAATCTCAAAATCATCAAATAGAAGTTTATGTACTTTGGGTCTGCACATTTTAATATCTATTACCATTCATTACTTTTTCATCGGGCAAACCCAGTCAGCAATCGCCAGTAGAGATGCTGACAAGTCAAGTTAATTGAATTGGTTCAGTTGTGTGTAGAGTTATCTAAGTATCTGATTGCCCATCAGGCCACCCAAGATGATCTTGCGTCAAGAAAGCTCGAAGATTCTTTGGGGTACCTTGGTAAACTATTCAAATATTTTCCCACTGGTGTTTTGAACATACTCATTGCAAGACTGGATGGGTTTGGAGAAAGCCTGCATCCTCTGAAGATGGATGTTTCTTTAGTCAGTATTTGACTCCACATAATCCGACAGCAACATAACTGTTCAGTCAAGATGCAAAGTTTTGAGCACAGTATCTAAGCTCTTGCAAAGACAATATTAAGCAACAGAAGATTTTACAGGTGTTGAATTTAAAATGAGAAATTTTGCTTTGTGTTTTAAACCTTTAGACAACCAGCCAACACAAACATGCATTTTCTTAGAGCTCGGTAAATACTATTAGGAGACATGAAGCTATTGACTGGAAGTTATTACCCGCTGATACAGTTTTGCCTGACAGAACTTGTTTTGCCTACTTATTAAAGCTTTAGAAATTGTTCTTGTGCTTCATGTTAGCTGTTTACTAGACCATTTATATGTGCTGACAACATAGCCTCTTGGCCTTTCCATGGAAGTATCTAGCTAAATGATAGGTTAGTGAATTCGCAGGTTTGGCCCCTCATGCATGTTCTTGGAAAACGTTATCCAATTATTCCCAATTCCCTGTTCTTTCCCCAAAGGAATCCATCCCCAACCCTCCATTCCAAATCATAACTTGCTGCAAAAAAAACTCATTTCCCCTCTAGATACTTTAAATCTGTGTCCTTTGGTTACCGACCCACTGACCACTGGAAACAGAACCCATCATGACTATGCATATGCCTATAACAACCAACAACCATCTATGAAAGTTGCTAATAGTAGAGAAATCATATGAACTTGTTTCAATCAAAAGTGCACCAAAAGCAGGCAGAGCGAACTTCAAACCTTTCTCTTTGTCCAAGGACGGAATGCCAACCCAACAGTTGGCATTCAATCCTCCACTTTCAAGTTCACTCACTTCATCAAGGTACTAAATCGCCATGAAGTCTGATGCTTTTCAAAAGGGACATTTACATTTCCAGTGAATGACTGGGAGGGTCATAAGATTGCCAGTTTTAAGACTTTTATTTAAAAAAAACCCTAAAAACATTGTTTAACCACAATTCAATAGGTCGATAATACTGTATACTACAGAAAGTTCTCCCCGATTAATTTTTAACACATCTGACAATCCCATCCATGGCTATATATTACTCTGTTGCTCAAGGTGACACTTAATTCGCTTGGAACCAGTCCAACATTATTTTGTTCTCCTGATGGCCTGTTTCATTGTTTTCCTTTCCCAGCAGGTAACCTCGAAATCTAGGACTGATTTTCACAATTAGAGTTATCCTGGAGATTCCTCCCCCTAGCCAAAGGTAGGCAAATCGTCGAGGCTCATTTAAATCCTCACAAACCTGGGTGTTAACATTTAAATCTTTTTTGTTTCTTCCCAGTTATGATCTCTCTTTCTATTTTTACCTGTGTGTCACAGATTTGACATTGAATTCACTGGTGTTAACTCACTATCCTTTGCTTAGTTTTGAATCTTGAAATCTCATCAGTTCAGAAGATAGACTGTTGGTGCCCATCATTCATTAAAATCCTAGATGTCCTGTTTCCCTTATCCCTCCATTATTACCTAACACCTTCCATCAACTTTAGGGCAGCACGGTAGCATTGTGGATAGCACAATTGCTTCACAGCTCCAGAGTCCCAGGTTCGATTCCGGCTTGGGTCACTGTCTGTGCGGAGTCTGCACATCCTCCCTGTGTGTGCGTGGGTTTCCTCCGGGTGCTCCGGTTTCCTCCCACAGTCCAAAGATGTGCAGGTTAGGTGGATTGGCCATGATAAATTGCCCTTAGTGTCCAAAATTGCCCTTAAAGTGTTGGGTGGGGTTGTTGGGTTCTGGGGATCGGGTGGAGGTGCTGACCTTGGGTAGGGTGCTCTTTCCAAGAGCTGGTGCAGACTCGATGGGCCGAATGGCCTCCTTCTGCACTGTAAATTCTATGATGATAAACTTAAAGGGCCGCATCTTTTTTTAACTGGAGGGTGCAGGAAAATGTTTAACACCTGGGCAAACTGCAAAATGCATTGCACCAGCAAGTTTTGATCCAATGATTTTGGAGCACGGACTAATCATAGCAATCAATCGCTATTAATAAATCGGCAACAGACTCCGAAATGACCAAGAAAACCACAGTGGTGCAGAGCTTTGGGGTCAGAGGCCTAAAGTTAGTATCCTTTGAAGTGACACTAAACATGACGTATCTCAAATTATTCAAATGCAGACCATCCTAAAATGTCAGAACTGCAGTCTCCAATTTCCTTGGGTCTCTGTCACACTTTTATTCAATCACAATAAGTGGTTAATGCCATTTGGATTTATTTTTTAAAATGGAACTATTTAGTCTTCCCGAGGCCAATGTTTGGAGCTAAGGCAGGAACACATGATGTAGGCAGACACTAACAAGAGATAGGTTTGGTTATTGCATACACAAGCAAATACTCAGGTTGCCAGAAATCTAAAATAAAAACAGAAAACGCTGGGAGTTGTTCAAGCCAGACAGCAACTGCGGAGAAAAAAGTCAGGTTGATGACCTTTCGAGACCTGAAACGTCAACTGTGTTTCACTCTTCCCAGTTACTGTCTGACCAGCTGAGTGTTTCTTGCATTTTCTGTTTTTATGTCCCATATATTATTCCCCAGTGGATAGATACACCCTCCCAGAGACCGAATACCAGAGTAACAGCTGTTACCAGTTACAGCAGTGCAAGTCAAGTTAACGAGGCAGCGCTGAGGCATCGCCAGAGAGGCAGCAGTATCACCCGCAGCAGCATGCACAAACACTGGCGCTGGAGAGACACTCCTTCAACGTCACCCATCAACAGTTGTTTGAGTCTGCCTACATAGACAAGCCACTCTTGTTTCCCACTCACTGACCTGGTCAGTAGAGTACTTCACTAACTATAATTACTTCAGCACCAAAATAAATCACATAGCCCCAATTATAAATGTTTATTAGACAATTTGCATGTGGTGTCTACCTTATTAAGTATATTAAATTAATGGAAATTACCTCTGAAATTAAGAAGATGGACATTGGCATTAGAAAAAGATTCCTGGAACCAAGTGACTCAGCAATCAATAGCTCATGTGGTATCAAGCCAAGCAGACAATGTGAAGTTTGATACTTCATTTATGCAGAGCTGGCTGACCGAAGCCATGGTATTAGTGAATGAATACAGCAGCATCATCCTGGAGGTGGGGTGGAAGAAAAAGGCTGCAGGTAGCTTTAATGCCAATTATTATTTGCTAACTCCTTCCTCAAGAGTGTGAATGTGTGGCTGTTGGACAAGAATTTCTTGCACTTTATTTAGCTCCAGCTTCATTATATTACGGCAGAATTAGAATTTAAGTTATTAAAAATAAAATAACTCTTCTTAGAACAATGCTACCGTGTTTTGGTGGGTGGATGCCAACATGGCCATCTCCAGCATCAGATTACAAAATTCTTATCAACACATAAATTCCAAAATTTGTGACACACGCATACACACTGTTGCGAAGGGCATGCCATATTTTGCACTATGCCCATTTCAACTGCTGAGACAATCCAGCAGTACAACTACAGATTGCCCTTGCAAGGTTTAGTTACATCTATGGAAACAATTTGGAGTCCTTTAAAACTAGGGTGAAGTACTGCTTGTTAAAGGTTTGACACAGTAATTGTACAGATGGGAGCAATTCGAATTGGGGAACTAGGCAGAGGTCAGAAGATTAAAGGGGATTCTTCCCTACAATTGTAGCATATCTGTTTGAAAAGTGATTATGCTGGATATATATTAATCTGCAAACTTATTCACTATCAACTCCAAGAACAGAAAATCGCCTTTTAAACCCTGACACTGTACTTAATTTGAAAGAGGAATTATAATATCACTACAGATTGCTTGGGTGCCTAATTGATTTCCACTTAATACAGTTTTTAAGAAACATCTGTACAATTTATTATGCGCCACTATAAAACCATTTCCACACTAATGAGAGAAAATGCTGGAAGACCTCAGCAGGTCTGGCAGCATCGGTGGAGAGAGAAAATATAGTTAGCGTTGAATCCGTATGACTCCGTTTCAGAGCTAAAGAGAGGGTGAAATGTGATGGATCATATATTGTACATGAGGGGGTGTGGTGGCTGGAGCAGGGTAGAAAGTTAGTGATTGGTGGGAGGTAGGGGAGATTGGATGAAAGATGTGTAGGTCGCGGGACAGAGGAAACGTTAATGGCAGGAGAAGGTGATGTAGTTGCATCAAAGGAAGGTATCGGAACATGTTAATAGGCGAATAAAGGTCGGTGCTCAGTGAAAGCAAAACACAAGAACAAATGAGAGATGGCGGAGGAAGGTGGGGTGTTGCATTGCGACAAAAAATGTTTTCATGTAAGGGCCAAGGTAGAGGAGAAATGAAATGAAAAAAATGAAAACTGCTTATTGTCACAAGTAGGCTTCAAATGAAGTTACTGTGAAAAGTCCCTTGTCGTCACATTCCGGTGCCTGTTCAGGGAGGCTGGTACAGGAATTGAACCGTGCTGCTGGCCTGCCTTGGTCTGCTTTAAAAGCCAGCGATTTAGCCCTGTGCTAAACCAGCCCATGACAGAAAGATCACTGTCTAATGTTGTCTAACTCATGTTGAGTCCCGAGGACTGTAACATGCCTAAAGTTTGCAGTGGGCTTCACTGGAGCATTGCAGCAGGCCAATCTCATAGAATTTACAGTGCAGAAGGAGGCCATTCGGCCCATCGAGTCTGCACCGGCTCTTGGAAAGTGCACCCTACTCAAGGTCAACACCTCCACCCTATCCCCATAACCCAGTAACCCCACCCAACACTAAGGGCAATTTTGGACACTAAGGGCAATTTATCATGGCCAATCCACCTAACCTGCACATCTTCTTTGGACTGTGGGAGGAAACCGGAGCACCCGGAGGAAACCCACGCACACACGGGGAGGATGTGCAGACTCCGCACAGACAGTGACCCAAGCCGGAATCGAACCTTGGACCCTGGAGCTGTGAAGCAATTGTGCTATCCACAATGCTACCGTGCTGCCCTTCAAGCTGCCAAGCAGCCTGTGGGCACGAGAGCAAGGTGCCGAGTTAAAATGGCAAGCAGCAAGAAAGTTGGGGTCATGCTTGTGCGCTGAGCGAAGGTGTTCTGCAAAGCGATCACCCAGTCTGAGTTTAGTCTCCGCAATGTCGAGGTGACCACATTAGGAGGAGCGAATCCAGTAGACCAAATTGAAGGCAGGGTAAGTGAAACTCTGCTCATCCTGAAAGGAGTGTTTGGGGCCTTGAATGATGAGGAACAAGGAGGTAAAAGAGCCGATGTTGCACCGTCTGCGATTGCATGGGAATGAGATGAGGATTGGTGGTGATTAAAGAGTGCACCAGAGTGCCACGGAGGGAGCAGTCCCTGCGGAACGCCGGCACGGAGTGAGTGGAAGATGCGTTCCATGATGGCATTGTTTGAATGCAGAGGCTGGTGAGGTGAAAAGCGAGGGCAAGGGGTACCCTATCAGAACTCGGTTTGAGTGCCCTGTCACCACATGGGTGGTGGTGGGGGGGTTAGCTTGGTTAAGAAAAAGGGCAGACATATCAGAAGTGCCATTTTCAAAGGTGGCATCTGATATGAGGTGTTAAACAGACCAGTTAAACAATAAACAAATAATCAAAATCAAACTTGTATGTTTAAATGAAATTACACCAGTCCATACCACATAGAAAAAGGGACATTGATAGCACCTTGGCCAAATAGACTAGAAAGACTCCCAAGATAATAGCAAATTACTGTAGATGCTGGAATCTGAAACAAAAACAGAAAATGCTCAACAATCTCAGAACATCTGAGAGCATCTGTGGAGAGAGAACGGAGCTAATGTTTCGGGTCTGGATGAATATTTGTCAAAGTTACTGAGAACTAGAAATCAGATGAGATTTATACTGTTGTGGGGAGGCGGAGGGGTGGGAGGAGGGTTGCATGGAGCAGTAGGACTGAATAGAGGGTCAGCGATAGGTGGGATTGACAAAGATGTAGTGGACAAAAAGACAAACGGAATGTAAATGGCGGTGATGACGAATAAGGGCGCAGTGGGCAGCACAGGTGATTAGCACTGTGGCTTCACAGCGCCAGGGTCCCAGGTTCGATTCCCTGCTGGGTCAGTGTGTGTGTGGAGTCTGCACATTCTCCCCGTGTGTGCGTGGGTTTCCTCTGGGTGCTCCGGTCTCAGTCCCCTCTCAGTCCAAAGACGTGCAGGTTAGGTGGATTGGCCGTGATAAATTGCCCTTAGTGACCAAAAAAGGTCAGGAGGGGTTATTGGGTTACGGGGATAGGGTGGAAGTGAGGGCTTAAGTGGGTCAGTGCAGATTCGATGGGCCAAATAGCCTCCTTCTGCACTGTATGTTTTATGTTCTATGATAGTGGGATATTAAGAGGGCGGCATGGTGGCAAAGTGGTTAGCATTGCTGCCTCAGCTCCTGGGATCCGGGTTCAATTCTGCCCTTCGGCGTCTGTGTGGGTTTCCTCCCACAGTCCAAAGATGTGCAGGTTAGGTGGATTAGCCATGCTAAATTGCCCTTTAGTGTCTAAAAGTCAGGTGGGGGGACTGGGTTACGGGGATAGGGTGGAGGCATGGGCTTATGTAGGGTGCGCTTTCCAAGGACTGGTGTAGACTCGATGAGCTAAATGACCTCCTTTTGCACTGTAAATTCTATGAACAGATCAGAATGTCTTAATGGCAAAACAGAGGTAAGCAGCGTGGTAAGGGACAACTTGACCCTAGTGGGGTAGGTAGGCCAGTGACTCAAATAGGTAGTGATGACTGCAATATCAACAAGCATTCAGAAACTGAAGAATTCTTTATAAAACCACCAGTTTCCAGTGCAATTGACTGATCTTGGTACTTCCTCAGCCATGAGAAAAAAGGTCAAACTCTTCAACTCAAGACTGTCTGAAATGGAAACTTTAAGTCCAAGAGCTAGGTTTAAGTGCAATTGTATTTTTCTACGTGGGATTTATTAGCTGTCACTGCCTGGTAGATTGTGATCTTTGTTCTGAGTATTACAATCCCGGACCAGACCCCCAACAGTGTCTAGGATACAGGACAGAAACCCCAATATTTTATTTTAACTTTGTAAGACTGTGAGGAAAGGATACCTCGCTCCAGGAGTGATTTCACACGAAATAGAGATACGGTACACTAAAACAAACTTTATTACTAAACCACTATCAGAATATCTTTAACATCACACAAGAAAATAGCTTACAATTACCCCATAATCAATGCTAATCAATACAGTGACACAATAACCCTTAACTGCTATCTTTATTTCCACTCAAAACGAAAATAATCTCAGATTCCAACCCACTTTTAAATTACAGTTAGCAGACTCAGTGGTACTTGCTGTACAGAGATGTCTTGGACCCTCTACTTTAAGAAAGAGAGATCTTTTGATACTGCTTTAAAGAAAGAGACCTGGCGCCCTGTCAGAATAATGCAGAATCTCTGGCTGTATTTCTTCAGAAACCTTCTCAGCTCCCCTTCCACCCACAGACTAACTCTGAAAACCTCAACACCGGACTGCTTCAACCCGTGGCTCCTCCCATAAATGACATCATCTTACTAAACTGAATGCAATGTCTCCAACTAACTACTCCGCAAGGAACCCTCTTTTTAAAAAATTATATATAAATTTAAAGTGCCCAATTCATTTTTTCCCCAATTAAGGGGCAATTTAGCATGGCCAATCCACCTACTCTGCACATCTTTAGGTTGTGGGAGTGAGACCCACGTAGACATGGGGAAAATGTGCAAACTCCACACGGACAGTAACCCGGGGCTGGGATCGAACCCGGGTCCTCGGCGCTGTGCTGACCACTGTACCACCATGCTGTCTTTTATAAATAAAAGTCCATTCACCCAAACTGCTACAATGCTTTAATTGCACCTCTGGCTCCAAAATGTCTAGCTGTCTTGCAAACTAGGATTTATTTTAAAAACACCACTGCAACAGCTGTACACACACTAACACAGGCCTTTAACTTCTCCTGCATCGAATACATTTAATACAATATATCTGAAATTCCTACATGCATCACAGGAGACAAATCCACGCTTCCTCCAGAGCCGGTGAATGAGCCTCCCAAATGCTAAGCTCGCTTTTGCAAGGCCATGGGCACTTTCATCATCTAAAGTGGAGAGGATATTCCCAAGATAGCAGAGCTTCTGAAATGTGGTGTATTGTTGATTGTGACAATGGAGTCTTGGGAGTTTGTGGCCAGCGACAGGTTGATACAAGATCTTCATCAGACTAATTGTAAAGCTGAAGTGTTCTGAGGTTTAAGGGAGTGGTTAACAAGCAGCTGGATGTCCTCTGGCAAGTGCTGTACGAGCAGCCATGCTCTAGTAATTCCATATAAATTCTTTGTATTCCTCACACCATAGAATTTTGCCTCATTGCTAACAAAAGGCAAAGCCAACATCGCAAAAATAGCTAACTAGCACAAAGTCACCATGGCTTTGTTGAAACAAGGAACATTCCTACATAGCTTAATTGTAACTCAAGTGCATAAAATTCCACTTTATACAGCAAGGATCTGTTACCAATTTTCCTTCATGATTCTTGCATCCCGCAACATTTTTTATTCATTTAATTCCACTCCAAGTTGCAAGAAGCAACTCCAATTCATAGAAAACCTAAAAGCCAAGAAAAGTAGAAGTCCCTCAAGTTGTAGCTGCCATTTCATCAACTTTTCTAGCGACCAACATTCATACACAATTGGGCCTTTAATCACTCTGTAAACTTAAACTACCAGAGTAACTGAAAAAGCTGACCAGACCAGAAACATCTCAGACCAAAAACACTTTTTCGCAGTCAAATCATAATTTCCATGGCATCATTTTTTAAAATAAATTTTGAGCACCCAATAATTTTGTTTTCCAATTAAGGGGCAATTTAGCGTGACCATCCACCTAACCTACACATCTTTGGGTTGTGGGGGCAAAACCAATGCAAACACAGGGAGAACGTGCAAACTCTACACAGACAGTGACCCGGGGCCGGGATTGAACCAGGGTCCTCAGCGCCGTAGGCAACAGTGTTAACCACTGGGCCACCGTGCCACCCTTCCATGGCATCATGTAGAAATTAATCAATGTACCATAGGAATAAGCTCGCAAGTCAATAAGTGCATCAAGTATTTTTGAGTACTTTATCAGACTTTACATACTACTGTTCTTTAGAGAAGGAAATCTGCCATTTTTATCCGGTCTGACTCCAGACCCAGAGCAATGTGTTGACTGCCCTATGAAATGGCAGAACAAGCCACTCAGTTCCAGCGCAGTTAGTGGTGGGCAACTAATGTTGATTTTGCCAGGGATACCTACATTCTATGAAATAATTTTTAAAAATTTAAATGCTGAAAAGTATTTCAAACGGGCATTTGATGCCAGCTAAATATTTAAAGTGATCGTAAAGATCCAGAACCTCAGTTGAGACCGGTTATAGCGCCATCAGGCAATGTACTGCTAGAAGTATGTGTAGCTGCTACCATCACCTTGGCATAACCTTGTGCAAAAGAAAAATCTCTTCTTAAAATCAGTTTTGTTGGCATTACAGTATAAGCTCCTTTTCAGCTACACTAATGAAATATCACTGGCAAAAATATTTAAATGTAATTAGCTAGGAAAAGCTATCCTAGATATTCTTATTAAACAATATTTAAGCACCGTTTCAAATGCTGTTTAAACTTCTCAAGCTAAACTCACCTCTCATGCTCAATCACAGCCCTTCGCTCAGAAACAATAATGGCTAAAGGTTGACAAGGAGCGCAAGGTGTAAAAATAGGTGCTCCCGGTGATTCCTGCTTTACAAAATGTCCGCTCATTCGTGCATATGGGCTGGTAACTAGATTTTGGAACATCCTTTTCTAGAACTACCACTCGGTATGTTTCTGGAAACTAACTAAATGGACGCCATGAAATAAAATTTGGTGCATTTGTGTCTCGCTATTCTTTATCCTACCCAGGTGACTTTTTAGGCGCTGTGATTCCAGAGGCAAACACTTGAAAAAGACTTGAGAATGCCCCAGCCCCAGGATATCGTGGAATATTGTTCAAACATCAGGCATGGTGTTACCACAGCAACATTACTTGTGATGGTTCATTCACCACAGGTGCTCTCCAATACAGTTCTTCTATTTAAAAAAAGGTTAGGAATTTACTGAATCCAGTAAGGCAAATGCTTTGGAGGTGAGGTTTGTAGCAAACAAGCTGGAAAACTTTTCAATCAACCCTTTATTTTCCATTATTGATGCAGATTTTGGTCCAGTACAACAAAACTTCACCAGGCTCCACCGTCTTCCTTCATTCATTCTCCTTTCTATGCTTCATGCAAAGGTCACGAGAGAATCAAAATTAAAAACCAAGAACTGGAGCCAGGTTTCAGACAATTAGATTGAAAAAGATGACCATGCTTTTTTATCCTTTCATGGGCATCGCTGGCAAGGTCGATATTTGCTGCCCATCCCTAATTTTCCTTTAACTGGGTGGTTTAGTTAAGGACAGTTAAGAGTCAACCACATTGCTGTGGGTCTAGAGTCGCATGTAGGCCAGACCAGATTTCCTTCCAGAAATGACATGAGTGAACCAGCTGGGTTTTTATGACCATCATTGCTGGTTTTCATGGTCACCATTTTGGAGACCAGCCTTCAGTTCCAGATGTGTCATTGAGCTTGAATTCCACCAGCTGCCCCCAGAACCATTAGCCTATGCATCACTAGTCCAGTGACATCACGAGTATGTCACCTTTTCCCCCTGAATGTGTATTTTTGGAATTCTTCTACCTTTTTCATCTATGTATTTTACAGACTGGTGCTTCAGAAGACATTCCAAAGATGAGGTTTAACTCCTTGGCGGTGCTTTAATACGACCTTAAATTTAGCTAAAATTGATAGCAACCATTCCTGAAGTAGTCAATTAATACTTCTACAGGTTATGGTTTAGGTTTAACTGCCAAAAAGTATGGCAGAATCTTACAGACAGTTTTAAACTGCTTGCATAATAGAAAACAATAAGGTCTACAGCTAGAAATTAGGATAAGTATTCTTTCTTGCAAATTATGGAAGCGATCTGCCTCACAGCTCCAGCGCCACAAGTTCAATTCCGGCCTCAGGTGACTGTGTGGAGTTTGCATTTCCTCCCTATGTCTGCGTTGGGTTTCCTCCGGGTGCTCCAGTTACCTCCCACAGACCAAACATGTGTAGGTTAGGTCACGTTAAATTGCCCCTTAGTTAGGTTGGGTAACGGGGATAGGGTGGAGCCTGTGCTTAAGTAGGGTGATCTTTCCAAGGGCTGGTGCAGGCTCGATGGGCCAAAAGACCTTCTTCTGCACTGTAAATTCTATGATTCTATGATCTGCCCTCACTAACTCTCTTCAAAGGGTTGCAGCAAATTCTAAGTGGAAACTTAAATAACAAATTGTCAAATTAAAAAGTCAATCAAAAGCATGTTTGAACAAATCAGAATGTGTAACGGAATTGAGTGGTTTGGTCCCGCCTACAACAAACTAAATACATTTCTCCACAAAATACATTAAAAAATGAAATTGAACAGGGTTTTAATTATTTATAGGAGTCAGAATTAAAACTTTGACCAGGATAACCTTTTGAGAAGAATGTACTAAATTAGAGTTACAATTGGAGTTACCTCTCCCGACTCAGTTCCAAAGTTCCCACCTGCTTCAAGAAGACCGTATCATACTGGTGCCAAAGAAGAACTACCGTTGACATCGATCATTATGAAGTGCTTCGAGAGGTTGGTCATGAGACACATTAACTCCAATACTCCCAGAATGCCTTGATCCACTGCAATTCACATGCCGCCACAACGAGCCACAGCAGACGGCATCTCCCTGGCCCTACACTCATCCCTGGAGCATCTCGACAACAAGGACTCCTACATCAGACTCCCTGTTCATTGACAACAGCTCCGCCTTAAACACTATAATCCCAGCCAAGCTCATAACAAAACTCCAAAACCTAGGACTCGGCTCCTCTCTCTGCAACTGGATCTTCGACTTCTCGACCATAGACTACAATCATCAAGGATAAACAAAACACTTCCTCCATAATAGTCCTCAATACCGGGGTTCAGCAAGGCTGCGTAATTAGCCCCCTACTACACTCCCTATACACACACGACTACGTGGCAAAATATGGCTCCACCTTCATCTATAAGTTTGCTCTTGACACGACCATAGTGAAATGGTGTAACAACAATGTCTCTCAACGTCAGCAAAACTAAAGAGCTGGTCACTGACTTCACGAAGCAAAGTATCATAGATACCCTGTCTGCATCAATGCTGTTAAGGTGGAGATAATCAACAGCTTCAAATTCCTAGGTGTGCCCATCACCAACAATCTGTCCTGGTCCACCCACATCGCACTACGACCAGGAAAAGCACAACAGCACCTATACTTCCTCAGGAAACTAAGGAAAATTCGGCATGTCCACATTGACTCTTAACAATTTTTACAGATGCACGATAGAAAGCATCCATCTGGCTGCATCACAGCTTGAATGGCAACTACCCGGCCCAAGACCACAAGAAACCAGAGTTGTGATCATAGCCCAGTCCCATTACGTGAACCTGCCTCCAGATCCATTGACTCTCTACACCTCCCGCTGCCTGGGGAAAGCAGGCATAATTAAAGGCCACTCCGACCTGGGATATTCTCTCTTCCAACTTCTTGCATCGTGCAGGTGATACAAAAATCTGAGAACTCGCATTAACAGTTTCAAAAACAGTTTCTTCCCCGTTGACACAGACTCCTGAATGACCCTCTGATGGACTGAACTGATCTCTCCACACATCTTCTCCACTGAGTAGTACTACACTCCGTATGTTCACCCGATGCCTGTGCCTATGTATTTACATTGTGTATTTATGCATGTCCTATGTTTTTTCATGTATGGCGCGATCTGTCTGGATTGTACGCAGAGCAATACTTTTCACTGTACCTCGGTACACGTGACAATAAATCAAATTCAATTCAAATCAATGGAGCAAAAGAAAGGTTTTACAATCGCAATGGATCGTTTTGGATCATTATGCAGATGGAACAAAATTGTTATTTTTGGAGCAACTGAAAGCTAAATACCAACTTGACAAAAACTTCAGATAGACTCAAAGCACTGTCCCAGTGTGCTAGAAGTCGAGATTATAAACTAGTTGAAAATGCTGAAAAATGGATAAAACACGAAGGTCTGAATTTTACATGCCCCTTCCATTGGAGGATGACACACAAGGTGGGGTAGGTGCCTACTCCCCCCTTCCTGCCCATCCACGAGCACTCTCTCTCATAATAAAGGGGAGGACGGGGTGGGGTGGGGGGGGGGGGAGAAAGAAGGGGGAGAAAGAGGAAAGTGGACTGACACCGAAATTGGCAGCTCGCTTGTCATATTTAAATGAATAATTAAGAGTTAATTGGGGGAGATGCTCTTCGAAGACTGCCCTTGGTTAATCGTGGACAGCCCCCCCCCCCCCCCCCCCCCCCCCCACCCCCGCCGAGATTGAACCCTCCCTTCTTTTCCATCCGCTCCATCCCTTAAACCAAACCCAGCACCCTCATACCCCTCTACCTAACCTACCCTCTTCGCCCCCCCCCCCATCCCCAGTCCAAGATCCTGCAGTTGTGCAGTCCTGGCAGCAGCTACTGACGCCTTTCTGCCGCTACCAACCAATCGAATGGGGGGGGGGGGGGGGGGGGGGGGGTGGCACAGTGGTTAGCACTGCCTGCCTCATGGCGCCGTTGGACCCAGGTTCACTCCTGGCCCCGGGTCACTGTCTGTGTGAAGTTTACACATTCTCCCTGCGTTTGTGTGGGTCTTACCCCACAACCCAAAGATGTGCAGGGTGTGGATTGGCTAAATTGCCCCTTAATTGGAAATTAAAAAAAGAATGAGGTCTCACTCAGCACTGCCCTACAATGCTTTATGATTGCGGTGGCAGGTCAGCGTGCAATGTGGGTTCTGGGACGGGGTCCCTCTATTATTCCGTCCTATGTGTTGGAAGCTCATAGTGAGTCTGTAAGTATTTGAAATGAGAAAATGGGTAGATTATCAGGTTACTTTTTTTCAGAATTGGGGAAACAGATAATAAAGAAACTTTTCACAGAACCTGGAAACAAATATCGTGGTGAAATAAAAAAGGCAAAGTCACAAATCAGCTTTGCTCACTATCACAAAAGTAGCAGATAATGGAAAGTGGAGGAAATGGAAAAGAAAATTACACTGTGCACATCCTTCGGCACCTCAAAGCGCCTCACAAGCACGGAATTGTGTCAAGTCAAAGTTCTGAAGTGCAGTCACTGTCAATGTTGGCAAATGCAGCAATTAGCACACAGGATTCCACAAGCACAGATAAATGGTCAGTCACTGGTTTTGATTGATAAAAGAATGTACACCAAAACAGAAGATGAATTTCCTGTTTCTCTTTGGTGACTGGCATGGGATTTTTGAATTTCACCTGTACAGGCAGACAGGGCTTCTGTTTAACATTATATTCAAAGGATGACACCTTCAATAAAGTGCACGGTAGCATTGTGGATAGCACAATTGCTTCACAGCTCCAGGGTCCCAGGTTCGATTCCGGCTTGGGCCACTGTCTGTGCGGAGTCTGCACATCCTACCCGTGTGTGCGTGGGTTTCCTCCAGGTGCTCCGGTTTCCTCCCACAGTCCAAAGATGTGCAGGTTAGGTGGATTGGGTAGGGTGCTCTTTCCAAGAGCCGGTGCAGACTCGATGGGCCGAATGGCCTACTTCTGCACTGTAAATTCTATGATAATCTATGAATAATTAAGCAGTCCTCCATTAATGGGCTGGCCAGCCTACTCTCCTATTTCTTATGATCTTTCTGGACTGAACTGATTGGGTCAGGTTGGAGATAAAATATTGGATTGGATTGGTTTATTGTCACGTGTACTGAGATACAGTGAAAAGTATTTTTCTGCAAACAGCTCAACAGATCATTAAGTACATGGAAAGAAAAGGGAATGAAAGAAAATACATAATAGGGCAACACAACATATACAATGTAACTACATAAGCACTGGCATCGAATGAAGCATACAGGGTGTAGTGTTAATGAAGTCAGTCCATAAGAGGGTCATTTAGGAGTCTGGTAACAGCAGGGAAGCTGTTTTTGAGTCTGTTTGTGCGTGTTCTCAGACGTCTGGATCTCCTGCCCGATGGAAGAAGTTGGAAGAATGAGTAAGCCGGGTGGGAGGGGTCTTTGATTATGCTGCTCGCCGTCCCCAGGCAGCGGGAGGTGTAGATGGAGTCAATGGATGGGAGGCAGGTTCGTGTGATGGACTGGGCTGTGTTCACGACTCTCTGAAGTTTCTTGCGGTCTTGGGCCGAGCAGTTGCCACACCAGGCTGCGATGTAGCCAGATAGGATGCTCCCTATGGTGCATCTATAAAAGTTGGTAAGAGTTAATGTGGACATGCCGAATTTCCTTAGTTTCCTGAGGAAGTATAGGCGCTGTTGTGCTTTCTTGGTATATTCAGCTGGAGTTCTAATACATCAAGAATGATCAGCCATCCTGGATTTCCTGGGACTAGCCCAGGATTTGGCCTTCTGCCTGGCGTCAGAGTTTCCCAGTACTCCATTAATCACGGATATCTTGTGCCGGCATTATTTGCATATACACGTGCGCGCCACCCTGCTTGCATGTGCAAGTCCGAGCGCCCACCACCAAGTGGAAGCACTGCCCAGCACATTCCCGTGACTTATTCAGTTTTGACAGGTGGGTATTTTGGGGTTCTGGGGGATTATTTACGCAAGGTCTCTGGGGTCAGCAGTCTCAGGCCTGTCTTGCTGCAGGGGAGGGATCTCGAAGTCAGGTCAGATGGCCGAGTCAGTCTCAGATCTAACTCCCGGCTCGGAACAGAACTGCGGTCCCACTTCTATAGTCCCATCAACAGGCCCACTCCATCCCTATGGTCCTGTCAGCAACAAAGTCTTCATTGTGAAATGTCTGTTGATCTTTCCACCCACCCCCCCCACTCTCCCCCAAAACACCCAGGAGTCGGTCACCCTGCAATACATATCTCCAACGTTTCTGCATGAGACACATGGAGGGAGGGCGAGCCCGAAACAATCCAAGTTATTGCCAGAGTTTACTTTCCTCTGACATGCGATCTATCCTGTCCACACAGGTCAACGCTTCATTTGGCCCATGAGGAAATATGGCCATCTGCAGATGCAGCAGCATGACATATGTTCTGTCAAACAAAATCTGTTCTCTTCGGTGTCAGTTTGTCTTGGTTGGTTGCAGTCTCACACAAATCTAAGCTCAAAACATAAAACTTACACTAGCACTTAATGCAGCATTGAGGGAATGCTGTTTGATGTAAAGTTAATAGAAATAGGTGTAAAATATCCTGTGGCAATAGCTGAAGAGCGGGGAGCCATCCCAGTGTCTTGTCCAACATTCCTCCCTCAACCTACAACACCAAAACCATTTCACTGGTCACTTACCTAATTTGCTGATGTTGGGATAGAATAATTCTCTGTTCAAATTGGCTATAGGTATTGACAATATAACAGGTTACTTTGATTCAAAGCACGAGGAGTAAAGTGCTTTGGGATATCTGAGGCACGGCACAATTAAAAACACATTTTAAAAACATGATTTTCTTATGAAAAGCATTTAAACTCAATTCAGTGGATTTAATTTGGGTATGACTGTGGATCTGTGGCCATTTTTTCTAGCTCGTGCCAAGGCCATCCATAGTGGGCCACACTGTACACATTTTGCCAATATTATCTATGCTACCCGAGCACTCTTCCCTGCTATCACCTTGTGGTTGCAGTTCCATTAATAAGGGAGGTTTTATTTATAGCAGAGACATGTGCCTTCATATTTCCTGTTCACAAAACCTTACTTCCTACTTTCATGTGTGAGACAAGCCTATGCAAATTACTATCTACCAAATGGTGTACTGAACAACCTTCCTTTGCTAATGAGGGCTTCTGAGAAACATACAATGCTATCGGACAGCACAGTCATAATCTGATTCAAGTTAAGCGCAATAAATTCATCTAACAACTACATGGTGAAGAGTGGTTTGGAGATTAAAGGCAATGTTTTCACTATTAGCCTGAGGGCTTCGGGGTGATTTGCAATTTTGCTCCCAACCCTAACTGGCACCACCTCTGCCTATGAAGTGATCACCTAATTCAAATAAACATCATGGGCTGAACAAGGTACAACACTGTAGAATAAGTTGCATAATAAATAATAATAAGAATAATGTTTTTATTGTCACAAGTAGGTTTACATTAACACTGCAATTAAGTTATTGTGAAAAGCCCCTAGTTGCCGCATTCCGGTACCTGTTCAGGTACACAGAGGGAGAATTCAGAATTCGCAGCCGATGTGGGAATTGAACCCCGTGCTGCTGGCCTTGGTCTGCATTACAAACTAGCTGTTTAGCCCATTGAGCTAAACCAGCCCTGTAAAGAACTGGCCTGTAAAAACTCTAAAAGTAGCATCCAAAATTGCTGAAATATGCTTCAATTGTTCAGTCCTGCCACACTGACCATGCTTGGGTGAATCAATATGACAAGGCCCACATTTGGGATTGTACACATGTTATGGGCCAGGGTTTAGAGAACGCCAAAGTGTATCATGGAGTTCAGCTGACCCACAACTTTGAATAGATTGTGGTTATGGGGGGCACACGGGCCTACTTTACAGGTGTGATGCAACAGAGAACTAAAAGTATGTTTAAACAAAAACAATGTTTATTCACTGAATTCCATTAACATTTTTAAACACACAGTAAACATCTTAGCAATCATCAACTAAAATACTCCCCCCCCCCCAAAGAATAAAGTACTCTACAAGTAATCCTTAATCTTTCCTTACAACATCCAGAAGACAAAAAACCCTTTATAACGCAGAGATCAGGTTTAAAATCACTACTGAGAGCAGTTATCACTTTGAAATCATCCAAATGATCTGGAGACGGTCTTTAGATTGCAGAGAGATCCTTATACTGCTGCTTGGTTTTCCTGCAGCTATCCAGCTCTCAAAACGAAATTAAAAACACTGTAGCTGCCTGCTCAAAAACGAAAGTGAAGGACAGACAGCCCAGCCCCACCCACTCTCTGACATCACTGCAGCTATCTGACAAACACCTATTTCTTAAAAGGTACACCCACTACAGCAATTCGATAAACACCCATTACTTAAAGGCACATGACACACGGTTGACAATTTTGTGGACACCCGAATCAATGTCCTCTCTCTGTTATATATAGGTTCCAGCACCATATATATATATAAATATATATATATATTTAAAATTTTCCAATTAAGGGGCTATTTAGCGTGGTCAATCCACCTACCCTGCACAACTTTGGGTTGTGAGGATGAGACCCACGCAGACACGGGGAGAATGTGCAAGTTCCTGACAGCTTAGACTTTTCAGCTATTGTTCAATGGTAATAACACCTCTTGCAGTCATATTCAAATTAAAATTAGCTGAGGGAAGTAGCCATTCCCTGATTCATTCCCCATAGCAATACCTTGACTAACCAGAGTCGGCCTGTCTGGTTTGAATTTATACAAAAGCTTGGCAGCTAACTATTCGCTGGTGCATTCTCCATGGCAACGCCTCCATCAATCGGTGTCCACTTGCCAACCAATCAGCACCTTCTTCTCATGCTGTTGCCGTTGAAATTTGTTATTCTTGCAAGACGAAAAGCTTTGATAGCATGTCTCTTTTTCAGCAATACTCAAATACTTAATTAATTCATGTTAATTTGGCTGCTAACTAGTTTTGTTCGCTAACAAGGCCACAACTAAAAGCAGGTCTGGTGAAAGAGGAAAAGCCTGTGTGTGACAGATAGTCACACCTCAATTTTAAAAAAAAATCGTGAGCGTTTTACTTGAATCTGAATACTCATATTCAAACTGAAGCATCTATCTACATGTCTTTCTGCGCAATCAGCAATCTCTACTGATAGTTTTTCAGATTAAGCTGCATTGGTATCCAAACTAAAGTTGTTGTTTTTTTAAGTATCACACTTTTCAAATCAATAGATACACTGACTGGCAGATTTTACCAAATTGCAAAGAATGGCTTAACCAGTACAATTTGGTTTTTCACTTTACTAAAAGATTCCACTGTAGAGAATTTTTTTGTTGAATTATGCTGATAAGTAACTAGAATTGCAGTGCCAATGGATAGAGACAAAAATCACCTTTTTAAAAAATATATATTTTTAATTTTTGCCCAAGATTTGAATTCTAATGTTGTATTTACTTTATTGATGCAAAGTGGTTTTATTTCAGCAACACGATGCTGTAAAAGTGTAAAATACATGTCAGTGCCCAACTTGACTTTGCACTGAAGTAAAACTCCCCCCTGTGGCCACCTAAAATGGCATCCGGCAAAGGAACCTGGGAAAAGTGGCCAAGTTAGAGGACAAGCACGCTGCAGCTCCGAAAAAACAAAAGGTTGCAGCCCAGACTTTGCAAAATAACATAGGAAAAAGGCCATCAAAACGCCATCCTGGGACAATGGGCTTAAATGCAAGTCACCTACAAAATGTGACTCAGTGTTTCCCTTATTTGGAAAGGCCTACGTGCCTCGGATACCAATTAACCTGGCCGGTAAGGACACGCCCCGCCATCAAGGTGTCGGGCCTTGATTGGACTTAACTGATCGATTGATTGGTAGCTCACCTCGGACTGCCCAAAAGGGCACGGAAGTCCCAGGGATTAAAAAGTGCTGCGCAATCCCTCATTCGCTCTCTCTTGACCCTTCACCAGACGAAGAAGACGACCATCTACGCCACCAACAGAATGAAGACCAGAGCCAAGGAGGAGAAAGACCAACAACCATCCAGCGAGAACTGCAGGGTCACAGATAAAGGCCATATTTGCCCGGTACTTGCCAGTCACTTGAAGTTAAATTGTGGCCTTGTGTGTACTAGCTTTGTCGTTTAACTTATGCAGTATTTCATAGAATTTACCGGCCCATCGAGTCTGCACCGGCTCTTGGAAAGAGCACCCTACCCAAGGTCCACACCTCCACCCTATCCCCATAGCCCAGTAACCCCACCCAACACTAAGGGCAATTTTGGGCACTAAGGGCAATTTATCATGGCCAATCCACCTTACCTGCACATCATTGGACTGTGGGAGGAAACCGGATCCAGCACCCGGAAGAAACCCACGCACACACGGGGAGGATGTGCAGACTCCACACAGACAGTGACCCAAGCCGGAATTGAACCTGGAACCCTGGAGCTGTGAAGCAATTGTGCTATCCACAATGCTACCGTGCTGCCCCACATGTGTGTGAGATGATTAACAGTAACAAATGTGTGATAGTGAATAAATACTGAATTATTGTATGAAACAGACTTGTAATCATTTGTCAACCGTCTACGGATTAAGACACAATACCCATACAGAAAATCTCACTCTGGAGTTAGATAGGATTCTTAGTACAGATCAACACCCACTTCTTTGATTGGTGCCAAGTAAAGATAGTCTGCAATGAAAATGGAGAGTAAATGCAGCCAGAAACAGACTAAAATAGTTTAACAGTACAGCTGTTCTACCGAATAAAATGATAGTCAAGACTGAAATAGGTTCTGCAAGCGGGAAGCCTGCTAAATGATCAGATTTGTGCCTTGTTTTAAAGATTCTACTGCTCTCTGCTGCTCAGATTTCAGAATGATTTGATTCATATTTGCTGGAAATGGAAAAAATTCACACCAATTACACTGACTTACACATTCGGTTGAAAAGTTTATGTACGCAAGAATATATGTGGAGAGATCAAAATACATGAATGCAACATGATTCCACACATCACACAATGCTTTATAGGGTGCAGAATCCCAAGTCAAATTGGTATGCAGATATTATGCAGGCCTCCAGTCATACCATGCTGTGCTTTATTCATTTCAAAGTCTTGGTTAGAAAATAGGAGCAGCAGGTCATTCGGCCTATCAAGCCTGCTCCGTCATTCGACATGATCATGGCTGATGCTCTATCTCAAAACTGTACTCCCGCTCTCTCTCCATACTCCTTGACACCTTTAATGTGTAGAAATCTATTTCCTACTTAAATAAAGATTATTATGTATTTCCTTCAGTGACTTGATCTCCAGTCTTCTGTGGCAGAAAAGTCCACAGGTTCACTCCCCTCCGAGTGAAGAAATGTCTCCTCATCTCAGTTCTAATAATAATCTTTATTAGTGTCACAGGTAGGCTTACATTAACACTGCAATGAAGTTACTATTAAAATCCCCTAGTTGCCACACTCCAGCGCCTATTCGGGTACACTGTGGGATAATTCAGAATGTCCAATTCACCCAACAAGCACATCTTTCGGGACTTGTGGGAGGAAACCAGAGCGCCCGGAGGAAACCCACATGGGCACGGGGAGAACGTGCAGACTCCGCACAGACAGTGACCCAAGCCAGGAATTTAACCTGGGTCCCTGGTGCCGTGATACAACAGTGCTAACCACTGTGCCATCCTGTATCATGAGACTGTGACCCCTTGTTTTCGACCCCCTCAACCAGGGAAAGTGGCCCTGCATTCAATATGTCCAGCACTGTCAGAATTTTATACATTTCAATGAGATCTTCTTTCATTCTTCGAAATTCCAGCGAATACAAGCATAGCCGACCCAATCTCTCCTCACACGACAATCCTGCCATTCTGAACATTTGCTGCATTCCCGCTCTGGCAAGTATACCCTTTCAAAGGAGACCAAAACAGCATACAATACTCCAGTTGTGGTCTCACCAAGGCCCTGTATTATTATGTACATTAAGACATCCTTGCTCCTATACTCAAATCCTCTTGCAATGAAGGCCAACATACCATTTGCCTTCCTAACGGCTTGCGGCACTTGCATGCTTGCTTTCACTGAAACTTCTTGGAATCGGATTTAGGGACTGATTTAGCACAGTGGGCTAAACAGCTGGCTTGTAATGCAGAACAATGCCAGCAGCACGGGTTCAATTCCCGTATCAGTCTCCCCGAACAGGCGCCGGAATGTGGCGACTAGCGGCTTTTCACAGTAACTTCATTGAAGCCTACTTGTGACAATAAGCGATTATTATTAAATTCCAAAACATATAACCGGGGAATACGTTCATTATGTAACACAATGATTGAAATATAATTGCTAGCCCTACACTTTGAACAATGAGCCAAAAATCTAAATGCACATAAACGATAAAAAAAGCTACCCAAGCAAAACCTCTCAAAATGGTTTCCCCTGCATTCATATATGAGGCCTTGCAAGTGGAAAATCAAACCGGAGTACTTAACAGTGGCACGTGCAAAAGAAAAAAGAAAAATCGGACGAACAAAGGAAGTACCTGAAGGGGTGACACAAAAACAATCGGAAATAAAACTACAAAAGGCTGGAAAAACTCAGGTTAGGCAGAATCCGTGGAGTGAACATAGAACTGTACAGCACAGTACAGGGACTTCGGCCCACGATGTTGTGCAGAACTGGTCTGAAACTAAGATCAAATCAATCTACTCCCAATCATTCTAGTGCATTCCATACGCCTATCCAATAACCGCTTGAAAGTTCCTAAAGTGTCCGACTCCACTACCATAGCTGGGAGTGCGCTCCACTCCCCAACCACTCTCGGAGTAAAGAACCTACCTCTGACATCCCTCCAATAAATTTCATCATGAACCTTATAGTTATGCCTCCTTGTAACAACTACATCCACCCGAGGAAAAAGTCGCTGAACGTCCACTCTATCTATCCCTCTCATCATCTTATACACCTCAATTAAGTCACCTCTCATCCTCCTTCGCTCCAATGAGAAAAGCCCTAGTTCCCTCAACCTTTCCCAAGACCTACCCACCAATCCAGGCAGCATCCTGGTAAATCTCCTTTGCACCCTTTTCCAATGCTGCCACATCCTCCCTATAATGAGGTGACCAGAACTGCATACAATACTCCAAATGTGGTCTAACCCAGGTCTTGTACAGTTGCAGCATAACCTCACAGCTCTTAAACTCAATCCCCGTTAATAAATGCTAACACACTATAGGCTTTCTTCACGGCTCTATCCATTTGGGTGGCAACTTTCAGAGATCTATGGACATGAACTCCGAGATCTCTCTGCTCCTCCACATTCTTCAGAACCCTGCCATTAATCCTGTAATCCGCATTCAAATTTGTCCTACCAAAATGAATCACCTCAAACTTATCAGGGTTAAACTCCATCTGCCACTTTTCAGCCCAGCTCTGCATCCTATCAATGTCTCTTTGCAGCCTACAACAGCCCTCAACATGAGCCACTACTCCACCAATCTTGGTGTCATCAGCAAATTTACTAACCCAACCTTCAACTCCATCATACAAGTCATTGATAAAAATCACAAATAGCAGAGGACCCAGCACTGATCCCTGTGGTACACCGCTAGTGACTGGGCTCCAGGATGAAAATTTACAATCTACCGCCACCCTCTGTCTTCTATGTGATAGCCAGTTACTGATCCAATCGGCCAAATTTCCCTCTGTGCCATGCCTCCTTACTTTCTGCATGAGCCAACCATGGGGCACCTTGTCAAACGCCTTACTAAATTCCATGTATACGACATCAACTGCTCTACCTTCATCTATGTACTTAGTTACCTTCTCAAAGAATACAATCAAACTTGTGAGGCAAGACTTACCCCTCACAAATCTGTACTGACTATCCTCTATTAAGCTGTATCTTTCCAAATGATCATAAATCCAATCCCTCAGGACCCTTTCCAATAATTTACCTATGACCGAAGTGAGACTAACTGGCCTATAATTCCCAGGGTTATACCTATTCCCTTTCTTGAATAAGGGGACAACAATCGCCTCTCTCCAGTCTTCTGGCACTATTCCTGTGGACAGTGAGGACATAAAGATCAAAGCCAAAGGCTCTGCAATCTTATCCCTCGCCTCCCAAAGAATCCTAGGACATATCCCATCAGGCCCAGGGGACTTATCTATCCTCAGGCTTCTCAAAATTTCTAACATATCTTCCTTCCGAATATCTACCTCCTCCAGCCTACCAGCTTGTATCGCACTATCCTCCTCAACAACATGGCCCCTCTCCTTTGTGAACACTGAAGAAAAGTATTCATTTAGGGCCTCTCCTATATCTTCCGACCCCATGCACACGTTCCCACTACTGTCCTTGACCGGCCCTAACTTCACCTTGGTCATTCTTTTATTCCTCACACAAGTGTAAAAAGCCTTGGGGTTTTCCTTCCTACTCGCCAAGGACTTCTCATGCCCCCTCCCAGCTCTCTTAAGCCCTTTCTTGAGCTCCTTCGTAGCTATCTTGTATCCCTCAAGTGCCCTCACTGAACCTTGTTTTCTCATCCTTACATAAGCCCCCTTCTTCCTCTTGACAAGACATTCAACCTCTTTTGTAAACCATGGTTCCCTCACTCGACCATTTCCTCCCTGCCCGACAGGGACACACATATCAAGGACACGCAGTATTTGCTCCTTGAACAAGCTCCACATCTCAATTGTGCCTATCCCTGACAGTTCCCGTTTCCATCTTATGCTCCCCAATTCTTGCCTAATCGCATCGTAATTACCCTTCCCCCAGTTATAAACCTTGCCCTGCCGTATGTTCCTATCCTTCTCCATTGCTATAGTGAAAGTCACCGAATTGTGGTCACTATCTCTAAAGTGCTCTCCCACAACCAAATCTAACACTTGGCCCGGTTCATTACCCAGTACCAAATCCAATGTGGCCCCGCCTCTTGTCGGTCTATCCACATATTGTGTGAGGAAACCCTCCTGCACACACTGGATAAAAACAGCCCCATCCAAACTATTCGAATTGTAGTGGTTCCAATCAATATTTGGAAAGTTAAAGTCACCCATGGCAACTGCCCTGTGACTACCGCACCTATCCAAAATCTGCATTGCAATCTTTTCCTCCACATCTGTTACTGTTTGGGGGCCTATAGAAAACGCCTAACAAAGTGACTGCTCCTTTCCCATTTCTAACTTCAGCCCACACTACCTCAGTAGGCAGATCCTCCTCAAACTGCCTTTCTGCAGCCATTATACTATCCTTGATTAACAATGCAACTCCTCCACCTCTTTTACCACCTTCCCTAATCTTACTGAAAAATCTAAACCCCGGAACCTCCAAGAACCATCCTGCCCCTGTTCTGTCCACGTCTCTATAATGGCTATAACATCGTAGTCCCAGGTACCAATCCATGCTTCAAGCTCACCAACCTTATTCCTGATGCTCCTCGCGTTGAAACACAGAGGTAATGCTTCATTCAGATCTAAGATATAGGAGCAAAATTAGGCCATTCAGCCCATCGGATCTGCTCCACCATCAATCGTGGCTGATATGTTTCTCATTCATATTCTACTGCCTTCTCCCCATAACCCCTGATCCCCTTATTAATCACGAACCTGCCTATCTCGGTCTTAAAGACACTCAGTAATTCCACTCCATAGCCTCCTGTGGCAATGAGTTCCACAGATTCACCACGCTCTGGCTGAAGAAATTCCTCCTCATCGCCTGTGATAAAGGACCATCCCTTCAATCTTAGGTTGTGCCCTCGGGTTCTATTTTTTTCTTACTAGTGGGCTAGTTTAGCACAGGGTTAAAGAGCTGGCTTTTAAAGCAGACCAAGGCAGGCCAGCAGCACGGTTCAATTCCCGTACCAGCCTCCCCGAACAGGCTCCGGAATGTGGCGACTGGGGCTTTTCACATAACTTAATTTGAAGCCTGCTTGTGACAATAAGCGATTTTCATTTTTTTCATTTAGTGGAAGTATCATTTCCATGACCACTCTATCTCGGCCTCTCAGTATTCTTAAGTTTTAATAAGATCCCCCATATTTTTCTAAACTCCATCGAGTACAATTCAGAATCCTCAACCACTCGTCATATGAGAAGTCCTTCATTCCAGGGATCATTCTGGATCCTCTCCAAGGCCAGCACATCCTTCCTTAGATATGGGGCCCAACTGCTCACAATATTCCAAATATGTTCTGATCAGAGCCTTAGGCAGTCTCAGCAGTACATCCCTGCTCTTGTATTCTAGCCCTCGCGACATGAATGCTAACATTGCATTTGCCTTCCGAACATCCAACTGAATCTGCACATTATAGAGATTCCTGAACGAGGACTCCTAAGACCCTTTTGTGCTTCTGATTTCCGAAGCCTTTCCCATTTAAAAAAAGTCTATGCCTCTATTCTTCCTACCAAAGTGCATAAATGCAGACTTTTCCATTGTATTCCATCTGCTACTTCTTTGCCCACTCTCCCAGCCTGTCCAAGTCCTTCTGCATCCTCCTTGCTTCCTGTCCCTCTACATATCTTGCACCATCTGCAAACTTAGCAACAATGCTTCTTCGAGATCATTAATGTACAACATAAATACTGTGATCTCAACACCGACCCCGGAGGCACACTACTAGCCATGGCTGCCATCCTGAAAAAGATCCCTTTATCTCTGCCTACTGCCAGTCAGCCAATCCTTTATCCATGCCAGTATATTGCCCCTAACACCATGGGCTTTGATTTAGGTGCCTCCTATACGGCAAATTGTCAAAGACCTTCTGGAAATCCAAATAGATCACGTCCACTGGCTCTCCTTTGTCAAACTTCCTCATTACTTCATCTAAGAACTCCAGCAGATTTGTCAAGCAAAGCCGTGCTGACTCAGTCCTATTTTATCATGCACTTCTAAGTACTCCTCATCTTTAATAATCAAAGTCAGGCTAACCATACCTATAATTATGCCTCATCTGCCTCCCTCCCTTCTTAAATAGCTGTGTTACATTAGCCATTTTCCAGACCTCTGGGACCCTTTCTTCCTCCAGTAATTCCCGAAAGATCACCATCAATGCCTCCACAATCTCCTTGGCTATCTCCTTCCGAACCTTGGGGGTGTAGTCCATCCAGTCCTGATGATTTATCCACCTTCAGACCTTTCAGTTTCCCCAGCACCTTCTGCTAAGTGATGGCCACTACACTCACCTCTGGCCCCTGACTTTCTTGAAGTTCGGCTATCCCACTGGTGTCTTCCACCATGAAGACAGCTGCAAAATACCTATTTAGTTCCTCAGCCATTTCTTTGTTCCCTATTACTACTTGTCCAGTTTCATTTTCCAATGGTCCAATGACCATTCTTGCCTTTCTCTTACCTTTCATATGTCAAAAACTCTTGCAACCTTCTTTTATATTACTAGCCAGCTTATATTCACATTTCATCTTCTCTCACCCCCCCCCTTTTAGTTTTTAAAGGCTTCCCAATAAACCTTGTCACCTTGTACGCTTTTTCTTTTGCGTTTATGCTGTCCTTGGACTTCCCTCGTCAGCCATGGTTGCCTTGCACCCCACTTAGCGTTTCCTCCTCCGTGTGGGCAGCACAAGTGATTAGCACTGTGGCTTCACAGCGCCAGGGTCCCAGGTTTGATTCCCTGCCTGCGCGGAGTCTGCACATTGTCTCCATGTAAGCGTGGGTTTCCACGGGGTACTCCGGTTTCCTCCCACAGTCCAAAGACGTGCGGGTTAGGTGGATTGGCCATGATAAATTGCCGTTAGTGACCAAAAAAAGTTAGGAGGGGTTACTGGGATAGGGTGGAAGTGAGGGCTTAAGTGGGTCGGTACAGACTCGATGGGCTGAATGGCCTCCTTCTGTACTGTATGTTCTATGTATCTTCCTTGGGATAAATTTTTGTTGTGCCTCCCGAATAACCCCCCAAAACTCCTGCCATTGTTGTTCCACTGCCTTCCCTGTGAGGCTTCCCTTCCAATCAACTCTGGCCAGCTCCGCTAAATATCTTTTGGCCCACAGATGCACAGTAACTTCATTGCAGTGTTAATATAAGCCAACTTGTGACACTAATAAAGATTAGTATTTGATGTCACCTGTCGTTCTGAGTATTTTCACAGTTTCAATTTGTATTTTCGACCACAAAAGGCGTTTTGAGCAGGGTCGTAAGGGATGAGAGGGAAGTGCTCTCCCAAGGCAATTAAAGACACGTGTCAACCCAGCATTTCACACTGGAAAAAGAACACAAAACTATAGTGCTGCATGCAAAAAAAATTAAAACAGGGAAAATTGCATTTACATGCTGCAATTTAATTAAATATGATTACATTTTACACTCAGCATCTCAATTTCAAATCAATGGTGACTAATAATACACAAATTAACAGAGCACATCTTCTCACCAATGGTTCACTGCACTTTGTCTGTGTAAACAATAGAGCCATACAGACTAGAAAGTCTCAAGTTCAACTCTAGTGCGCACTACGTTAATTGATCTCATTTGGGACAGGTATAGGGGCATTTACTGTCTCATTGATTTTGCAGGTGCCAATTGGCTAGCATTCTCATCTGATGGGGGGGGGGGGGTGGAAGGGATGCGTGTGTGACATCCATCAGGTGCCAGCATTTAGTGAATAATTTTCCAGTAAGAATCTCTTGTAGCCAAGAAAATTGGTCAAGTGGGGAAAACTACCTTTTGCAAGAACTAAAAATAACTCTCGACATACCAAAGTTTACTCAGCAAAAAAAATAATGATTGCCATCCAAAGGCTAACACACATACTGTTTCTGTTCCAAATGACAGGAACCTTGTTGCCTTATATGCCACAGATTAACACTGAAGTGCTTAAATGTATGGAGTTGTTTGTCCCAAATGATTAGTATAGTGGTTAGCACTATGGCTTCACAGCTCCAGGGTCCCAGGTTCGATTCCCGGCTTGGGTCACTGTCTGTGAGGAGTCTGCACGTTCTCCCCCTGTCTGCGTGGGTTTCCTCCGGGGACTCCGGTTTCCTCCCACAAGTCCCAAAAGACGTGCTTGTTAGGTGAATTGGATATTCCGAATTCTCCGTGTACCCGATCAGGCGCTGGAATGTACGACTAGGGGCTTTTCACAGTAACCTCACTGCAGTGTTAATGTAAACCTACTTGTGGCAATAAAGATTATTATTATACATTACGGAATAGAAGATAATAAATTGACATCATCTTTAAAAGCGCGGTTTAAAGTCATACAAGAAAACAGTTCCACAAGTGCCAAAGCCAGTGGCTTGCACAAATGTCCATTTCTTTGTGTGTGTAGTGTAGCCACCTAAAATGGCTGATTCCCGATTAGAATGGTCAAAACCCCGATTTAAAATGGCGAACGGAAGAGGCTGATGGGAAAATCAGCCAACAGGACTCAAACGGACAGCTGCAGGTAAAACAGTGTATTCGCCTCTGGGGAAGTCAGCCCAGACCGATACCTGCAGCCATCAACATCACACAACCCAGCCATCTGCATAGTAATCAGCCATCCCCGGGAACAATTGCTACAAATTAGCAATTGAAAGCCGACCCAGGCCTTTCGGCGCCAGCAGGGGCTGACACAAAGGAAGGTAAACGACCACCCCCCGATCTAGGAATCGCCCCATTATTGGAGCATATCGAACCAAGTGATTGGGACCAAGTCCAATCACTTGGAACCAGGTACGAGGTCTGCCCCGAGAGGCAGGAAGCCCCTGGGGACTATAAGAATAGGGGCCAAGTTCAACTCGACCCTTCTTCTCCTGCTCACAACCTTCGAGACCCTTCGACAAAGAAAACCGTAAGTGTTACTCCAGCGATCGCTACCAGATAGGCGCTCCTGACTATCGACTTGTACCAGCCTTTGAATCCCGCAGGCTCAGAACCAATTCGAAAGACCATTCGTTTCCCTGACCTGGTGGGCCATTTCCAAAGTTAAGTATTGGCCTTTAGTGGTAGGTAGTAGTCTAGAAGTAGGATTATTGTATAAGTATTAATTGCTGTATATAATAAATGAGCGCTGATTTAACTCTTACTAAGCGGTGTGTTGCATTATTAATCATTACTTGGACTTGAACCATGTGGCGGTATTACCTGGCGACTCATGAGCAAAGGTGACAGAATAAGAATAAAGTAAACTAAGGCTAAAACGAGCAACAGTAGGCAGCATTTGTTGGAAGCCTACTTTGATTGTCAGGTGCAATTGAGCAGAGTCTGACCCAGTTTTCACCCCATGTCAACATCCGTGCACTTTTCAGTTCCGCAAGTCCAGATTCAACAGAAATGAAAGCTGCCCTCAAAGATTTAATGATTCCTGTGCTGTGGCTTTTCCCTTTCCTGGTATTAGCTTGCACCTGGTGCCATGTGAAGGGTATCTCTCGGCATCCAGCAAAAGTGAAGCTATCAAAGCAGGGTAAGTAGCCAATCACAATCAAGTATTCTCACATGCAAAAACTCTGGAAGTAACTGCACAGATTATCCACCACTTCTAATTAATTTTACAGAGAGAAAAATAAACTCTTGGGACATACACATGGAATCAAGATAAAAGGTGTATTAAGAAATGAAATTATCTTAATGGAGAAATTATCACATTCCATAAATGAGCTTTTCAATGCTGTGAGGTTGCTCCGTAGCAATTATTTATTTAAATTTGTTTATGGGATGTGGGTGTCGCTGCCTGGGCCAGCATTTATTGTCCATCCCAGAGGACATTTATGAGTTAACCACATTGTTGTGGATCTGGAGACACATGTGGGCCAGACCAGGAAGGACAGATTTCCTTCTTAAAGGACATTATAGAATCATAGAATTTACAGTGCAGAAGGAGGCCATTTGGCCCATCGAGTCTGCACCGGCTCTTGGAAAGAGCACCCTACCCAAGGTCCACACCTCCACCCTATCCCCATAACCCAGTAACGCCACCCAACTCGAAGGGCAATTTATCATGGCCAATCCACCTAATCTGCACATCTTTGGACTGTGGGAGGAAACCGGAGCACCCGGAGGAAACCCACGCAAACACGGGGAGGACGTGCAGACTCTGCACAGACAGTGACCCAAGCCGGGAATCAAACCTGGGACCCTGGAGCTGTGAAGCAATTGTGCTAACCACGATGCTACCGTGCTGCCGTTAAGCAAGGATTGCATTAAAAAGATTGGAACAAACCAGTTACGTTCGATGAGGCGGAGACATCTCTATGCTTCCCCCCCCTCCCACCACCACCATTCAACCAATGCTTCTTTTCCCAAGTTGCTGTTCCGAATGCCTGCCATTCACTCCCAGACTGCTGGTCGAACATTCTTACCGGGACTCGACGCTGCTCCCCATTCAACAGATTCCAAGTAAGTATTACAATCCCTGTGCTAGGATCATCCTAGGACAAGTAGAATGTCCCATTAGTGAACCAGGTGGGTTTTTACGACAATCGACATTTAATTCCAGATTTTTGTCGAATTCAAATTTCACCATCTGCCATGGCAGGATTCAAACCCGGGTCTCCAGAGCATGACTCTGGATCATTACTCCAGTGACAATACCACCATGCCAATGTCTCCCCATGAACTTAGCACAATGCAAAACACCACTTATGCCTCATTCAACAAGGTGCAGCACCTTCAAATGTTTACAGCAAGGTGAATAGCGTAAAAAGGCAAGTTCTTGTCAGTTTGGTGATTTCCAATTGATCACAGACTAGGGGGGAGGGGGAACCCCAATAGTGCACCCAATGGACAAGTGTCACATCATTGACAGCAACCTCTGAATATCAGCGTTAACTGCACGTGTGGACGCAAAAAACTGCCGTCAGTTTTAGAAGAGTAACCACAGCAAACAGACAGTTTTGCCATCATTGCTACTGCCAGGCCATAGCAGCCAGTAGCATGAACTTGGCTAAATTTAGCTATTTCCACCTGTGTCCAACCACCCCCATGAAACTGAATGACAAAAAGCCTAGTTATAACAACCTGAAATACTGCCCTTTGACCGAGCACAAACCAGCATCATCATAATGGTCACCACAACAAAATGCCATATATTCCAGCAATCAGCAAGTTTCAGAAAAGTATTTACAAGAAAACTGGTCCACCTGCATCCTATTATTTCCAAAACAGATGGCATTCAGGCTGCTGTTTAAACTGTACTTATGTGGCACTTAAAAGGAGTAGCTCCATTCTTCAAACGTAGCCATGCACATTTCAAACTGATAAGTCATTGGAATGCTTGTCCCAAGTACTTTCCAGTAATTTCATAAATCATGATTCTTTTTAAAACTAAAAATATACTTTACTGCAGTGCTGCACTAAATCAATGCTGGAGTACCCTGGCATTTCACTGTGGGAATGGAATGAGTCCTTCTGCTTGCCATATGCACTAACATCATAAACAAATGTAGGAATATTTTCCATTACAGTTTTGTTAACAATACTGAACTGACCAGAGGAAGTCTTCCCGCTTTAGTTCGTTACCGCTACACAGTGAAAAGGGATCCATTGGCATGTTCCAAAATGGTTTCTCAGCAAATGCTTTGAAGTCACAAACCCTCCTTTCGCAGCTGTACTTAGTGGTAGAACTTCTGTTTCAAGTCAGGGGTTTGTAGGTCCAAGTCTTAATGCAGAACTGAGTCCAAAATCCAGGCTGACACTCAGGCAACACAGAGTTGGTTTCATTCAGGTGAAACATTAAACTGGGCCCGTCTTCCCTCTTTGCTAAACGAAATGCCACTACAATGTTTTGAAGGACAACAGTTTTCCCATGTCCAGGCCAATATTCATCCCTCAACCGGACTAAAACAGGTTATCAGGTCATTATAAATGATTATTTTGGGACTGCTGGAACGGAGGATAAAACAGTCCTTCTCAAGTGTCATAATTTGCTGCAAGATGTTTAGGATGTCCCGAGGACATGAAAAGATTATCTGGTCACTACCACATTGCTATTTGTTGGAGTTTGTTTCATTACAAATTGGCTGTGACAATGACTACACTTCAGAAGTACTGTAAGGTACTTTTGAGATGCCATTAGGTTACAAAGGGCACTTTATAAATTAAAGTTACTTTCTCTTTAGAAATAGCGAGCAGAGAAAATACTTAAATGATATAAAGTCAAGTAGATGAGCCAGAGAGAACAACTTAAATCTGCAGTTTGTACTGAGTTAGTTTATCTCAACTGGAGTAGGGATAAGGCACAATTACTCCGGGTTGTGCAAATGAAAGGAAAAAAAAGTATTCAGGCATTTTCACTCCTAATCACTGTCCGGCATCGAATGGTATAAGTGCACACATATGTGGGTATTGTAGCCACTTAAAGTGGCCATGGGCCGAATGGCCTCCTTCTGCACTGTAAATTCTATGATTCTACGAACTCCCGATTTAAAATGGCGAACGGCAAAAGCTGATGGGAAAATCAGCCAACAAGACAGAACCCAGCGGCTGCAGGTTTGCTGTGTATTTACCTCTGCAAAAACCAGACAACATCGATACCAGCGGCCATCAGCATAACAAAGTAGCAGCTATCTGCATACTGATGAGCAATCCCCGGGAACAATAAGTAACATTTTGGACACACAAAGCAAAGCCAGACTCCTCGGCGCCAGCAGGAGCCAACACAAAGGAAGTGAACGAGTACCTCAAGACCGCCCATCAATCAGGGAACCGCTCCAGTATTGGAGAAAATCGAACCAAGCGATTGGGACAAAGTCCAATCACTTGGGACCAGGTACAGGGTCCGCCCCGAAAGGCGGGAAGCCCCTGGGGACTATAAGAGTTAAGCCCCAAGTTCAAATCGCACTCTTCAGCAGCTCCCTTTCACTCTCTTCTTCCTGCCCGGGTCACCCAGAAACACGAACCAACATTGACCGTGACCGGTGCAGTGACTCCAGTGATCACCGAAACCAGTAAGTCTTAATTCAGCGCTCGCTATGAGATAGGCGCTCCTAGCTACCAATCCGTACCAACTTCGAATCCCGCAGACTCAGAACCCGAACGAAAGGCCATTTGTTCCCCTGACCTGGTGGGCCAGTCCAAAGTGAAGTATAGCTGTTAGTTGTAGAAGTAGCTTAGACGTAGAATTTGTGCATGAGTAGCGATTACTGTGTATAATAAATGTGCTTTGATTTAAATCTTACTAATCGGTGTATTGGGTTGTTGATCATTACTCGGACTTGAACCTCGTGGCGGTATCATAAAGATACCTGGCGACTCGAGAGCAAAAGGTAATAAAACAGAGCAATTGAACCAAGGAGAAAATCAGCAACAGTATCTATTGAAGACAGGATTTGGGTCAGTCACTCACCATATGGCAAACAGTTAAAAAGCCTACTGACACTCAAGTGATGAGATATTGCTCGAGAAATACGAGGCACAATATTCAGGCATTTTGTTTTGCTACACAAGAGAAAACCCATTAGCCACATCTAAATGTAGCAGTAGCAACATCAACATCGGAATTCAGCAAATCACCAAGTAACCAGCAGCACAACTGAAATGTTTTTAATAGGTTGAAGAACTTTATTTATTATCAAAGTCAATCACAGCCAGCAGGTAAGTGTTTGGCTTGTAACTGGTAAGTGATTTCTCTCTCTTTGACTTTCTCCTAGCTGTGTAGTGTAGTTCAAATTTAACTTCAGGTTTAAGTCATGGCAGGAGAGCTCAGACCCGTGTCATGCTCCTCTTGTGAGATGTGGCAAGTCAGGGACCCTTCTGGTGTCCCTGACTCCTTCATCTGCAAGAAGTGTGTCCAACTGCAGCTCCTGTTAGACCGCTTGACGGCTCTGGAGATGCGGATGGACTCACTTTGGAGCATCCGCGATGCTGAGGAAGTTGTGGAAAGCACATTCAGTGAGTTGGTCACACCGCAGATTAAAATTACTGAGGCAGATGGGGAAAGGGTGACCAACATACAGAGGAAGAGTAGGAAGGCAGTGCAGGGATCCCCTGCGGTCATCTCCCTCCAAAACAGATTTACCGTTTTGGAAACTGTTGGGGGAGATGGCTCACCAGGGGAAGGTGGCAGCAGCCAGGTTCATGGCACCGTGGCTGGCTCTGCTGCACAGAAGGGCGGGAAAAAGAGTGGCAGAGCTATAGTGATAGGGGATTCAATCGTAAGGGGAATAGACAGGCGTTTCTGCGGACGCAAACGAGAATCCAGGTTGGTATGTTGCCTCCCTGGTGCAAGGGTCAAGGATGTCTCGGAGCGGCTGCAGGGCATTCTGGAGGGGGAGGGTGAACAGCCAGCTGTCGTGGTGCATATAGGCACCAACGATATAGGTAAAAAACGGGATGAGGTCCTACAAGCTGAATTTAGGGAGTTAGGAGTTAAACTAAAAAGTAGGACCTCAAAGGTAGTAATCTCAGGATTGCTACCAGTGCCACGTGATAGTCAGAGTAGGAATGACAGGATAGCTAGGATGAATACGTGGCTTGAGAGATGGTGCAAGAGGGAGGGTTTCAAATTCCTGGGACATTGGGACCGATTCTGGGAGAGGTGGGACCTGTACAAATCGGACGGTCTGCATCTGGGTGGGACCGGAACCAATGTTCTCGGGGGGGTGTTTGCTAGTGCAGTTGTGGAGGGTTTAAACTAATGTGCCAGGGGGATGGGAACCGATGTAGGAAGTCAGTGGGGACAGAAACAAAAGGCAGGAAGGGAGAGTGTGTAAAGCATGACCAGAGAAAGCAGGGCAGAGAGCAAGGAAGGTCTACATTAAACTGCATTTATTTCAATGTAAGGGGCCTGACGGGCAAAGCGGATGAACTCAGGGCATGGACGGGCACATGGGACTGGGATATTATAGCTATGACTGAAACATGGCTAAGGGAGGGGCAGGACTGGCAGCTCAATGTTCCGGGCTACAGATGCTATAGAAAGGATAGAACAGGAGGTAAGAGAGGAGGGAGAGTGGCGTTTTTGATTAGGGAGAACATCACGGCAGTACTTAGAGGGGATATATCCGAGGGTTCGCCCACTGAGTCTATATGGGTGGAACTGAAAAACAAGAAGGGAGAGATCACCTTGGTAGGACTGTACTACAGGCCCCCAAATAGTCAGCGGGAAATTGAGGAGCAAATATGTAAGGAGATTACAGATAGCTGCAAGAATAATAGGGTGGTAGTAGTAGGGGACTTTAACTTTCCCAACATTGACTGGGACAGTCATAGCATTAGGGGCTTGGATGGAGGGAAATTTGTTGAGTGTATTCAGGAGGAATTTCTCATTCAGTATGTGGATGGACCGACTAGAGAGGGGGCAAAACTTGACCTCGTCTTGGGAAATAAGGAAGGGCAAGTGATAGAAGTGCTAGTGAGGGATCACTTTGGGACAAGTGACCATAATTCCATTAGTTTTAAGATAGCTATGGAGAATGATAGGTCTGGCCCAAGAGTTAAAATTCTTAATTGGGGCAAGGCCAATTTTGATGGTATCAGACAGGAACTTGCAGAGGTAGATTGGGGGAGACTATTGGCAGACAAAGGGACGGCTGGTAAATGGGAGGCTTTTAAAAATGTGTTAACCAGGGTGCAGGGTAAGCACATTCCCTTTAGAGTGAAGGGCAAGGCTGGTAGAAGTAGGGAACCCTGGATGACTCGAGATATTGAGACTCTGGTCAAAAAGAAGAAGGAGGCATATGACGTACATAAGCAACTGGGATCAAGTGGATCCCTTGAAGAGTATAGAGATTGTCGAAATAGTGTTAAGAGGGAAATCAGGAGGGCAAAAAGGGGACATGAAATTGCTTTGGCAAATAATGCAAGGGAGAATCCAAAGAGATTCTACAGATACATAAAGGGGAAAAGAGTAACTAGGGACAGAGTAGGGCCTCTTAAGGATCAACAAGGGCATTTATGTGCAGAGCCACAAGAGTTGGGTGAGATCCTGAATGAATATTTCTCATTGGTATTCACGGTGGAGAAAGGCATGGATGTTAGGAAACTAAGGGAAATAAATAGTGATGTCTTGAGAAGTGTGCATATTACAGAGGAGGAGGTGCTGGAAGTCTTAAAGCGCATCAAGGTAGATAAATCCCCGGGACCTGATGAAATGTATCCCAGGATGTTGTGGGAGGCTAGGGAGGAAATTGCGGGTCCCCTAACCGAGATATTTGAATCATCGGCAGCCACAGGTGAGGTGCGAATTGGAGAGTGGCGAATGTTGTGCCCTTGTTTAAGAAGGGCAGCAGGGAAAAGCCTGGGAACTACAGACCGGTGAGCCTAACGTCTGTAGTAGGTAAGTTGCTAGAAGGTATTCTGAGAGACAGGATCTACAAGCATTTAGAGAGGCAAGGACTGATTCGGGGCAGTCAGCATGGCTTTGTGCGTGGAAAATCATGTCTCACAAATTTGATTGAGTTTTTTGAGGGAGTGACCAAGAAGGTAGATGAGGGTAGTGCAGTAGACGTTGTCTACATGGACTTTAGCAAAGCCTTTGACAAGGTACCGCATGGTAGGTTGTTGCAGAAGGTTAAAGCTCACGGGATCCAGGGTGAGGTTGCCAATTGGATTCAAAATTGGCTGGACGACAGAAGGCAGAGGGTGGTTGTAGAGGGTTGTTTTTCAAACTGGAGGCCTGTGACCAGTGGTGTGCCTCAGGGATCGGTGCTGGGTCCACTGTTATTTGTGATTTATATTAATGATTTGGATGAGAATTTAGGAGGCATGGTTAGTAAGTTTGCAGATGACACCAAGATTGGTGGCATAGTGGATAGTGAAGAAGGTTATCTAGGATTGCAACGGGATCTTGATCAATTAGGCCAGTGGGCCGACGAATGGCAGATGGAGTTTAATTTAGATAAATGTGAGGTGATGCATTTTGGCAGATCGAATCAGGCCAGGACCTACTCAGTTAATGGTATGGCGTTGGGGAGAGTTATAGAACAAAGAGATCTAGGAGTACAGGTTCATAGCTCCTTGAAGGTGGAGTCGCAGGTGGACAGGGTGGTGAAGAAGGCATTCGGCATGCTTGGTTTCATTGGTCAGAACATTGAATATAGGAGTTGGGACGTCTTGTTGAAGTTGTACAAGACATTGGTACGGCCACACTTGGAATACTGTGTGCAGTTCTGGTCACCCTATTATAGAAAGGATATTATTAAACTAGAAAGAGTGCAGAAAAGATTTACTAGGATGTTGCCGGGACTTGATGGTTTGAGTTATAAGGAGAGGCTGGATAGACTGGGACTTTTTTCCCTGGAGCGTAGGAGGCTTAGGGGTGATCTTATAGAGGTCTATAAAATAATGAGGGGCATAGATAAGGTAGATAGTCAACATCTTTTCCCAAAGGTAGGGGAGTCTAAAACTAGAGGGCATAGGTTTAAGGTGAGAGGGGAGAGATTCAGAAGGGCCCAGAGGGGCAATTTCTTCACTCAGAGGGTAGTGAGTGTCTGGAATGGGCTGCCAGAGGTAGTAGTAGAAGCGGGTACAATTGTGTCTTTCAAAAAGCATTTAGATGGTTACATGGGTAAGATGGGTATAGAGAGTTATGGGCCAAGTGCGGGCAACTGGGACTAGCTTAATGGTAAAAAACTGGGCGGCATGGACTGGTTGGGCCGAAGGGCCTGTTTCCATGCTGTAAACTTCTATGATTCTATGATTCTATGATTCTAATTAAAGTACCAGTGAATATTCTGAAATTAGTTTGTGCAGGGAGAAAGTGAAATGCCCATACAGGATCTCCTCTATGAGCTTTGGAAATCATTGTAGACTTGGGAACATGAGCCAAAACACATTAGAACTTACATTTTACAGAAAGCTTACAAATCCTTAATATATGACAAAACACTTGCTGACTAATGAATTACTTTTGAAGCCCAGTCGTTGCTAAGCAAACATGGCAGTCAATTTGCATACAAAATTCTACAAACCCCAAAAGCTAAGATGGCCAGTTAGTCTGTTTTTGATTGTGTTGGAAGGATACATTTTGGTTAGGGCACTGATAATCCCACAACATTTCTTTAAAGATTGTCAGAGTATCCTTTATATCAATCACTCCCTCGATGTCAGGAAAACTAAATAGCTGGTCATTGGCTTCAGGAAGCAAATTCTGAATCAGTGATGACAAGGTGGAGATGGTCGACAGGTTCAAATTCCTCGGTGTGCACAGCACCAACAATCAGTCCTGGTCCATCCATGTCGACGTTACGAACGAGAGCACAGCAGCGCCTATACTTCCTCAGGAAACCAAGGGAATTCGGCATGTCCACATTGAATCAAACCAAATTTTACAGATGCACCAAAGAAAGCATTCTATCTGGCTGCATCATAGCCTTGTATGGCAACTGCTCGGCCCATGACAGTAAGAAACTACAGAGAGTCGTGAACGCAGTCCATCACACAAACCTGCCTTCCATCCATCGACTCGGTCTACGTCTCCCGTGGCCTTGAGAAAGCGGACAGCATAATCAAAGACCCGGGTTGTTCACTCTTCCAAATTCTTCCATCGGGCTGAGATACAAAAGTCTGAGAACATGCACCAACAAGTTCAAAAACAGCTTCTTCCCCGCTGTTACCAAACTCCTGAATAACTCTTTTATGGACCAAACTGATTTCTTCACACATCTTCTCCACTCAGTAGTACTGTACTCCGTATGCTTCACCCGATGCCTCTGTCTATGTATTTACATTGCGTATTTATGTATGTCCTATGTTTTGTTTTCTCATGTATGGAATGATTTGTCTGGACTGTATGCAGAACATTCCTTTTCACTGCGCCTCGGTACATGTGACAATTCAAATAAAACAATTCAATAAACAAATCCAATCTTGAAACGGCAAGTGGGCCCTTGATTTAACGTTCCATCTGAAAGGTGGCACCACCAATAATGCAGAACTCCTTCAGCACAATACATAAAATGTCAGGTAAACAATGTGTTCAATCTTCTGCCTCCAAGTTAAAGATGTAACAACTGAGCCAAACTGACACTTTGGTCATCAATCTTGTCCTTCCGTGCATCCTTCATCACCATTGGTGGAAAATCCTTCAAAACATCCTGACCTCACGTTTTTAAATTACCACACTAAATCCCTTTGCTTATCCTCTCTAGTTGCTTAAATCCCAGCTTTTAAACCAAACATTTGATCACATTCAGTGCTGTTTTCTTTTTAGTTTTTTGTGAAACCTCTTGGGACGTTTTGCCCTCACTTTGAACATGCTATATAAACACAAGCACTGGATGTTGTGCCTTTCATCCATCCCTGGAGATGGACGTTCTTCCGGTTTCATAACTAACCCTCCCAGTTTTACTCTGCTTTAATCAGTCAGTCGCTTAGTACGTAGCACACAAGTTCTGGGTCTTGGGATTTTCCTATTTAGCATCTTCAGGCTGGTATAGCAATCCCAGTGCTTCGGTTTTACTTTCTTAACCCCGAGTGATTCTCAGCACCCTACTCAATCACTGGGCACTTGGCCAGCTACTCGTTCTGACTTCTTTGAGCAGCTGGTCTATCTTTGTGTGTGATAGATAACCCATATTTACAAAATGCACTCGATCGCTTTGGAATCAAAGACAAGAAAAGGTTTTAATCTACGGTGGAATATGGTTGATGCTATTACATCACGGTACTAAAAGCGAAGAAATTGTAAAAAATTGAGAATACTGTTTACCAGTCAGATCAGTTATAAATCTTAGACTTGGTCAGGCTGTGAAAAATGTAACCAATACAAGGTTAGTAGTGTTCAACTTCTTTGTAATAACTGGTCAAATGCAAGCACTAGCATTCCTGATTTAACTTCACATTTCTGGGAAAAAGTGCAACCTTAAAAGTTCTTCAGCTCAACACAAGTTCTCATTTAATATTTAGCACTAGGGGGATCGAGAAAGAAATTATTTTGGGTGCTTTAAAATATGTTTCCAAGGCCAGAACAAATATTAAACACTCTCCAAAGGTAGCATGACATTGTCCCTGTCTCCTTGCACACCATGCAGATCCCTGAAGCAGTAAGTTGTTGATTGAACTTCCCATGAACCAAATTAATTAGCAGAATTGTGTATTAACTGCACTAAGGATTGAAAAGCTAGGATCCACCCAACATGCCAGCAGCTGTTTCGCCATTAAAATAAATGCAAAATAAAATCTGGTGCTCTGAAGCTGGAAGTGCTATTAGAAATGCTATTTTGTTCATGAAATATTCTACAAAAGGCTAAGTTGTTGAGGCATTGTTATTGTTGCTGGAGATTGATAGGGGAGACTAGAAGTAAATAAACAATACCTTTATTAAATTTAAGGGTCCCAAAGAGTCAACTCCGTGACAGACTTTAAAAAAATATTCATTCTTGGGGCCTGGGTGTCAACTGACATCTGTTGACCATCTCTAAACACAATAAGATCATAACACCATAACCGTAAAACCATAAGACATAGGAGAAGTACGCCATTTGGCCCATCGAGTCTGCTCTGTCATTCATGAAGCTCACGGTTGATCTGAAATAATCCTAAACTCCACTTTCCCGTCTTATCCCCATAGTCCTCGATTCCTCTACTGATGAAAAATCTGTCCATCTCAGCCTTGAACATACTAATGAACCAGCCTCTACAGCTCTCTGCGGTAAAGAATTCCACAGATTCCCTACCCTCTGAGAGAAGAAATTCCTCCTCATCTCTGTCTTAAATGGGTCGTAGGTGGTTGTGGGCTGTCTTCTTGGAACATTGCAGTTTGTGGGGTTCCAGGATTTTGACCCAGAGACAAGGAATGATCAGAATAAATATCCAGACTGTGAAAGTTGGAGATGATGGCATTCCCATGCTCCTACTACCCTTATCCTTCTCGGTGGCAGAAATCAAAAGTTTGGGAGTCAATGGAGTCGTGCGGAATTACAATCTAGATAGTACACCCTCCTGCCACGGTACATTTGTTGAGGGAATGGATGCTTGTCAAAGTACAAGAGTGGGACAATCTCATGTACACAATGAACAAACATTTTCATCCTTAACAAAGCAAATTCTTCCCAAACAAATTCTTAATTCCCAGGTAAATTGCATACGAATACATCATCACAGCACTTGTACGTGATACAAACCTGATGAAAATTATCCTCTCCATTTAAATCTTTTAAAAACAGCATCCTTAATTTTGGGTAGGTGTTTCCTAAGGAAGAGGAATCTAAAATATATTGGTAGAAGCAGATAGTGGAGGTTGTGAAAATTGAAAGGAAGGACATACTGGAAAGGCTAGCTATGATTGGAGTAGAGAAATCCCCGGATGGCTTGTATCCCAGGTTGCTAAAGAAAAACTGAGAGCAGAAATAGTGAAGGGCTTGCCTTAATCTTCCAACTTCCCAGATATGGGCAGGCGCCAGAGGATTGGAGTGTGGCAAATGTGACACCCTTATTCAAACAAAAGGCGCAAGGACAGTTTTAGTAACTACAGCACAATTGGTTTAACGTGTAATGTTTTGGTATCTAGGGAACAAAATCAATAGGAACTTGGGAGGGTTGAGTTAATCAAAGAGAACCAGGATGGATTTGTAAAAGGAACATCTGCTTGACTAATTTGACTTTTTTTAATGAAGTAACAGAGAAGGTTGATGAAGGGAATGCAGCAAATCCTGTCGATATAGGTTTTAAGAAAGATACCACATAAAAGGGTGATTACCAAAATTAAGGCTTATGGTATCAGAGTGCCAGTGTTCAATTGGATATAAAATTGGCTTAAGTAGCAAGTCATGGTAGGTGTTTTTCAGACTGGAGAGTGCTGGGAATTAGCGTTCCTCAAGGCTGACTGCTGTTTTTTTGATGTGTATAATGTACAAATTACTTGGATCTTAGAATACTGAGCAAGATTTTAAAAAATTTGATGATACCAAAATTAGAGTGGCTAAAAGTGAGAAAGATAAAAAATGTCTGCAACAGGGCACAAGTGGGTTGGAAAAATGGGTAAACATGAGGCAGATGGAATTTAATATGGGGCAATGTGAAATGCCCCTGTCTGTATCAATGGTGCCATGGTGGAGATGGTTGACAGATTCAAATTCCTGGGCATAAACATCACCAACAATCTGTCCCGGTCCACCCATGCCGATGCTACAATCAAGAAAGCACAGCAGCACCTATACCTCCTCAGGAAACTAAGGACATTCGGCATGTCCACATTTATCCAACAAATTTTTTCAGATGCACCAGAGAGAGTCATGAACAAAGCCCAGTCCATCACACGAATCCGCCTCCTATCCATTGACTCTGTCCAAACCTCCTGCTACTTGGGAAAGCGGGCAGCATAATCAAAGACCACTCCCACCCTGGTTATTCTCTCTTCCAACCTCATCGGGCAGAAGATACAAAAGTCTGAGAACACACACTAAAAGATTAAAAAACAGCTACTTCCCTGCTGTTACCAGACTCCTGAATGGCCCTCTTATAGACTGACCTGATCCCTCTACGCATCTACTCTGTTGTAGCACTATACTCCATGTGCTTCACCTGATGTCTGTGTCTAATTATTTATTGTATGTCCCATGTTTTTCATGTATGGAATGGTCTGCACGAATAAAAGAATGACAAGGGTAAGAGTAGGGCCAGTCAAGGACAGTAGTGGGAAGTTGTGCTTGGAGTCCGAGGAGATAGGAGAGGTGCTAAATGAATATTTTTCGTCAGTATTCACACAGGAAAAAGACAATGTTGTCAAGGAGAATACTGAGATTCAGGCTACTAGACTAGAAGAGCTTGAGGTTCATAAGGAGGAGGTGTTAGCAATTCTGGAAAGTGTGAAAATAGATCAGTCCCCTGGGCCGGATGGGATTTATATTAGGATTCTCTGGGAAGCTAGGGAGGAGATTGCTGAGCCTTTGGCATTGATCTTTAAGTCATCTTTGCCCACAGGAATAGTGCCAGAAGACTGGAGGATAGCAAATATTGTCCCCTTGTTCAAGAAGGGGAGTAGAGACAACCCCGGTAACTATAGACCAGTGAGCCTTACTTCTGTTGTGGGCAAAATCTTGGAAAGGTTTATAAGAGATAGGATGTATAATCATCTGGAAAGGAATAATTCGATTAGAGATAGTCAACACGGTTTTGTGAAGTGTAGGTCGTGCCTCACAAACCTTATTGAGTTCTTTGAGAAGGTGACCAAACAGGTGGATGAGGGTAAAGCAGTTGATGTGGTGTATATGGATTTCAGTAAAGTGTTTGATAAGGTTCCCCACGGTAGGCTACTGCAGAAAATACGGAGGCATGGGAATCAGGGAGAATTAGCAGTTTGGATCAGAAATTGGCTAGCTGGAAGAAGACAAAGGGTGGTGGTTGATGGGAGGTTTCATACTGGAGTCCTGTTACTAGTGGTGTCCACAAAGATCTGTTTTGGGGCCACTGCTGCTTGTCATTTTTATAAATGACCTGGAGGAGGGCGTAGAAGGATGGGCGAGTAAATTTGCAGATGACATTAAAGTTGGTGGAGTTGTGGACAGTACGGAAGGATGTTACAAGTTACAGAGGGACCTAGATAAGCTGCAGCGCTGGGCTGAGAGGTGGCAAATGGAGTTTAATGCAGAAAAGTGTGAGGTGATTCATTTTGGAAGGAATAACAGGAAGGCAGAGTACTGGGGTAATGGTAAGATTCTTGGCAGTGTGGGTGAGCAGAGATCTCGGTGTCCATGTACATAGATCCCTGAAAGTTGCCACCCAGGTTGAGAGGGTTGTTAAGAAGGCGTACGGTGTGTTAACTTTGATTGGTAGAGGGATTGAGTTTCGGAGACATGAGGTCATGTTGCAGCTGTACAAAACTCTGGTGCGGCCACATTTGGAGTATTGCGTGCAATTCTGGTTGCCGCATTATAGGAAGGATGTGGAAGCATTGGAAAGGGTGCAGAGGAGATTTACCAGAATGTGGCCTGGTATGGAGGGAAGATCTTATGAGGAAAGGCTGATGGACTTGAGGCTGCTTTCATTAGAGAGAAGAAGGTTAAGAGGTGACTTAATTGAGGCATATAAGATGATCAGAGGATTGGACAGCGAGAGCTTTTTTCCTCGGATGGTGATGTCTAGCATGAGGGGACATAGCTTTAAATTGAGGGGAGATAGATATAAGACAGATGTCAGAGGTAGGTTCTTTACTCAGAGAGTAGTAAGGGCGTGGAACGCCCTGCCTGCAACAGTAGTGGACTCGCCAACACTAAGGGCATTCAAATGGTCATTGGGTAGACATATGGACGATAAGGGAATAGTGTAGATGGGCTTTAGAGTGGGTTCACAGGTCGGCGCAACATCGAGGGCCGAAGGGCCTGTACGGAGCTGTAATGTTCTATGTTCTATGGACTGTACACAGAACAATACTTTTCACTGTACCTCGGTCCACGTGACAATAAATTTAAATCAAAATGTGAAGTGATGCATTTGGCAATATCAACTTCATGGCACAATTCTAAGGAGTATGCAGAAACAGTGGAACCTGGGGCATGCATGCACGTGTATCGATCTTTGAAGGTGGCAGTACATATTGAGTTTGGTTAGCAAAGGACATGGGATCTTGGGCTTTATAAATAGAGGTCCTGTGTAGAAAAACAGGAAGGTTATGTTAAATTTTCAGAAAATTCTGTTTCCGCTACAAATCGAGTATTGCATCCAGTTCTGGTCAACACACTTTTTCAGTTACTAAGTTATGTTGGAACAGCTCAAGTTGATCGTTTAATGCAAAGAAGACGGAGAGGAGATTTGACAGAGATGTACAAGATATGACAAGTTAAGATAAGAGACACGAAGAAAAACTGTGCCATTCGTTAATGGTACAATGGCCAGACGAAGCAGATTTAAGATCTTGGGCAACAGATAAAAAAGGAATGTGACAACGGCCATTTAAAAAAAAACATAGTAGTAATGACCTGGAACCCAATCAACAATTTCACAAGGAAATTGGTTGGGCGTTTGATTAAAGTAAATAGGGTGGAAGGGATCGAATAGGACAGTGGGACTGACTGGATTGCTCGGTGGGGAGCTAACACCAATTTGATAGGCTGGTCTCCCTGTGTGACATAAATTACTATCTCCAACTGACAAATAGGGCCTCTGTTTAATATCCCGTCCAAAGAAACACCTCCAATTGTGCAGAATTCCATCAGTATTACACTGGAGCGAGCATCAGCCTAGATTAGTCTTTGTCCTCATGTTCAAGTGCGGTCTGAACCTGTAGCCTTCTGACTTGAATCTGAAGTCTGACAAAGGCATGGGTTCTAACAACTAAGTTATGGCTGACACGGGGGGGGGGGGGGGGGGGGGGGGGAAAGAGAGAGGAGGGGGAGGTAGTTTACCTACTTCTGAGTGTCAGTCACCTCTACTGGCAGTACGTGTACAGAGACAGGGCTCAACTTAACTGTGATGCTCCTCGCTGTTGATCAGTCGACCAACAATCAAACATATTTGTATCTCATACAAATGGACATATCGCAAGAGGTTAAGACTAAGAGGAGGGGAGATTGAAATTGAGGGCAGGGGAAAGGGAATAGTTATTAGGAGAGTATGGGCTTTGTGAGACTTCGAGTGCAGATACCGTTCCTTCCCTAGCAGAATAGATCTAATGAGCTTGGTACAGTAAAATTGCTCTTAACGTTTCCTCATAAAACAAATCAAAAGGATACTTTACCAAGAATGAGATTTAGCCACTGCTAGGTAGCATATAACTGGCAATCTTAAACAAAAATAACATTGGACTGAAATGTACTGTAAACTTACTACGTTCATCCCAAAAGAGAGTGTATCCAGAGACCAGGACTCCTTCAATTTCCAGAGGCAGGCTTTGCTCATTAGCAATCACCTTTGGTGGTCTGTGAAAAATTCTGCTCGCTAAGACTTCCAGTTTAACCAGAGCTGAAGAGGTTTTTGAGGATTCTGGCCCAGTGGACTGGTAACCGATTAGATCCTTTTGCTGGGCCATCTGCTGCTTTGGGTCACATTAAATACTTTTATAGTAATTAAAAAGTGTTGCAAACATGAAGCACAGTGATCTTCTTAGGAGTAGCTAGGGTCTGTAGATTGAGCAAACTTCCTGTTTGCAACCAAAAAAAAGGCTGCCACCCCAATCAGCAGTTTGACCACGGATTGAATGCTATTACTGCAGTTTCCTGTCGACATGAAACAGCACATTTTACAATCTTTGGTTTTAAGATCATTTGAAAACCAGCAATTTTACAAAACATCAACGTTTTTCATTTAAAAACTATTCTCGACAATTGTATCCAGTGCCGTTCAACGGCTTAAAAAATCAGCTCAAATGTGGAAAAGTTTAAACAAAAATAGTACTTCCTGTAAGTGAGCCTGAGAAACCACAAAACACAAAAATACTTGAGAAACATTCATAGCCCACATATTTTCACTAGTCAAAGGTTGTTTTTTTTGCTCAAATTCTCTCCAAAGGCACGGACTCCTGATTGTGTGGTGCGCGTAACCTGCTGTACTTTTCCCTATTCTCCAATCTTAACATGGCCCTGGGTCAGCAGGGGAGCTTCAAAGCAGAACCCAATCCTAGCTTAATCCAGGACTTCCAGCATGCAGGTGGAAGTGGAGATCACTGAATAGTAATGACCAACAAGAACACTGGTTGCTTTTACCCACAAATAAGATTGGGTGTCTACCTATGCTATAGACTACCTTTTCTCTTTGCAGATGCGGACTAGTCTGGACAGCTCTAACATCTTCTATATTTTTGTTAGAGCTTTTGTTAAGACAGTTCAGTAAGAATTAACTCCTCTGCCCATGTCACATCAAGTCCCGTTCACTCATTTGCCCCCCTTGTTCGCAGAGCTACACTCCTACATGGCCCCCCCAACAAATAACTCGGTAACTTCGAATTCCACACCCTCCTATCTTGTCTAATTCTGGCCTTGTGCATCTCTTTGTTTACATCAATCCACCATACAGTTGCCTACATTCAAAGCTCTGGAATTCCCTCTCTGAAGTTCTGTCTCTCTACCTCTCTTTCTTCTTTTAAGGCATTGTTTAAAAACCCACAGTAAGCTTTTGGTTACTCGCCCTAATATTGCCTCAATACCTCCAGATTTTGCTTTGTTAAAACTATTGAAGCGTCTTAGGACATTTTATAATGTTAAAATTGCTATATCATAGGGCGGCACCACGGCGCCGAGGTCCCAGGTTCGATCCCAGCCCTGGGTCACCGTCCGTGTGGAGTTTGCACATTCTCCCCGTGTCTGTGCGGGTCTCACCCCCACAACCCAAAAGATGTGCAAGCTAGGTGGATTGGCCACATTAAATTGGCCCTTAATGGGGGAAAACAAATTGGGTACTCTATAAAAATAACAATTTTTGGGGAACAGGGAGATGGCAGAGAACAAATACTTCATCACTAAAACAGCAGTGTCCCAAATGATTAAACTTCCCTCCAATGGAGCTCAAAGTCAATGTAGGGTGAAATGGGAAAATAGATTGTATTGCTGCAGCGAAAAGCCAGGCCAGCACAGGGCGAGATACATCTTAGAAAAAAAACATGCATCCTATTACTTGAACCAAAACAATGTAACCTCCCCCTTCCTTTCTTTACATAATACTTGCAACCGATATTTTTAGTGCCTTTACCACCAGAGGCGCAAAGTCAACATGGAACTCGACAGCTTTGCAACAAAGTGAAACTTCAAAGAACTAACATTTGTATAGCGCTTTGTATATCAGGAGTTCCCAAGCCACTTCACAGATCTACTACATTGCATGCTCCAACAAAATACTATGGTAAAGAATTAGACACAGGTTCAAATCCCGCCACTGCAGATGGTGAAATCTGAATTCAATAAAGGATCTGGAATTAAAAGTCTAATGATGAGTTTAAAAACACTGTCAAACCCATCTGGTTCATTAACATCCTTTGGGGTTGGAAATGTGCCATCTTTACCCGGTCTGGCCTATACTTGACTCCAGACCCACAGCAACATGGTTGACTCTTAACTGCCCCCTCAAGGGTTATTGGGGATGGGCATTAAATGCTGACGCAGCCAGTGACACCCATGCCCCATCAACGAATAAATGAAAACTGTCTACACACACAAGCCTGTGTTTAATTTTATTTGGCTGGAAAAGCCTGAAGTGGACAAACGTTTCTTTTTCCACAGGTTAAGTCTGTGATCCACCTTTGTAGAGGGGTACCTTCAGCAACAGGGACCCAGGTTCAAATCCCAGCTTGGGTCACGGTGCGGAATCTGCGCGTTCTCCCCATGTCTGCGTGAGTTTCCTCCGGGTGCTCCAGTTTCCTCGCACAAGTCCCGGAACACATGCGTGTAAGGTGAATTGGACACTCTGAATTCTCCCTCAGTGTACCCAAGCAGACGTCAGAGTGTGGCGACTGGGGGATTTTCACAATAACTTCATTGCAGTGTTAATGTAAGTCACTTGCGACACTAAAAGATATTGTCTGAAATAGATTAAAATCGGGTCTCTTGTCAGCTGCATGGTTATTCTACAACATTTTGCTTAGCTGGAGCTATTTGCTGGAGCTTATCTTGAAGTAGGTCTGTGTAGCTAAAAGGCCCATTCCTTTTAGCATTAGGGTTGCCTAGTTTATTGAATTGCAGGTTATGTAGGCATACATAGGTGCTATCCTATCAAGAAAGGAATGATGTATCTCTTCCGCTGTTGTGCATAACTCAGATTTTTTAGAACCAGTCAAATCCTCATTTGAGTTTGATTTGAGCTGCTTTCCAAGGATGGCATTTGAACACATATGCATAACAGAATGTTTTTGCATAACTACATAACCTTTTTTTCTTGTTGCTTTTAACAGATGGAGCAACTTTCATAGCCAATTTGTGACCCTTTGCATTTTCTCTTCTCTGAATTGATGCTGCCACAGAACTTTCTTTTAAGCCAGGATTGAGCCGACAGTGAGTTTAAACTGACACTCTATCCCAGCAAATGAGCAAACTGGAAGAGGTGCTGCTGATTTTTGGCACACACATAAAACTTCAGTGATGGATTCACAGCAGGAAACAAGCTAGATGAATGCAAGGCCCACATATGACATCTGTGATACTGTGAAATTCAAGGATATTATCAAGTTTTCAAATTAAATGCAGAGCATTATTACATAGAATACACAGCAGAGAAACAGGCCATTTGGCCCAACCAATCCATACGCCGTTCACGATCCACTTGAGCCTCCATCAATCCTTTCTCATCTCACTACCAGCAAAACACGGTTTCCACTCATTGGTTCATCTTATTTCCACTGAAATAATGGGGATTCCAAGCAAATCCTATGGGCGGCATGGTAGGACAGTGGTTAGCACTGTCGCTTCACAGCGGCAGGTTCCCAGGTTCGATTCCCGGCTTGTGGAACAGTGTAGATGGGCTTTAGATTGGTTTCACAGGTCGGCGCAACATCGAGGGCCGAAGGGCCTGTGCTGCGCTGTAATGTTCTATTGGGTCACTGTCTATACGGAGTCTGCACATTCTCCTCTTGTCTGCATGGGTTTCCTCCGGGCGCTCCGGTTTCTCCCACAAGTCCCGAAAGATGGGGCGTTAGGTGAATTGGACATTCTGAATTCTCCCTCACTGTACCCGAACAGGCGCCGGAATGTGGCAGCTAGGGGTTTTTCACAGTAACTTCGTTGCAGTGTTAATGTAAGCCAACTTGTGACAATAAAGATTATTAAAACTAATATGTGAATTGATTTAAGGTGAGATAAAGCAAAAAAGGAGGCAGTAAATGGGGAATGGCATGAGGAGATTCAAACTGAAGGCAATTTTAAACTGGAGATGTTGCAAGTCAGCAAGGACAAGAGTGATTAAGTTAGCAGGTCGTGTTGCAGCAGAGTAAAACTTTGTAGGATGTGGGTGGTGAGGGATACCACCGGTGTCCCCGCTGACTATACCTGCGGGAAGTGCACCCAACTTCAGCTCCTCAAAGACCGTGTTAGGGAACTGGAGCTGAAGCTGGATGAACTTCGGATCATCCGGGAGGCAGAGGGGGTGATTGAGAAGAGTTACAAGGAGGTAACCACACCCAAGGTACAGGACAAGAATAGCTGGGTTACAGTCAGGGGGAAAAAAACAAACAGGCAGAAAGTGCAGGGATCCCTCGTGGCCGTTCCCCTTCAAAACAAGTATACCGTTTTGGATGCTGTTGGGGGGGGATGACCTACCGGGGGAAGGCCCTAGCGGCCAGGTCTCTGGCACTGAGTCTGGCTCTGGGGCTCAGAAGGGAAGGGGGGAGAATAGTAAAGCAATAGTTGTAGGAGATTCAATGGTTAGGGGAATAGATAGGAGATTCTGTGGTCGCGAGCGAGACTCCCGGAAGGTATGTTGCCTCCCGGGTGCCAGGGCCAGGGATGTCTCGGATCATGTCTTCAGGATCCTTAAGGGGGAGGGTGAGCAGCCAGAAGTCGTGGTGCACATTGGTACCAACGACATAGGTAGGAAAAGGGGTGTGGAGGTAATAAACAAGTTTAGGGAGTTAGGCTGGAAGTTAAAAGCCAGGACAGACAGAATTGTCATCTCTGGTTTGTTGCCGGTGCCACGTGATAGCGAGGCTAGGAATAGGGAGAGAGTGCAGTTGAACACGTGGCTGCAGGAATGGTGTAGGAGGGAGGGCTTCAGGTATTTGGATAATTGGAGCGCATTCTGGGGAAGGTGGGACCTGTACAAGCAGGACGGGTTGCATCTGAACCAGAGGGGCACCAATATCCTGGGAGGGAGGTTTTCTAGTACTCTTCGGGAGGGTTTAAACTAATTTGGCAGGGGAATGGGAACCGGATTTGTAGTCCAGCAACTAAGGTAGCCGATATTCAGGACGCGAAAGCGTGTAATGAGGCAGTGGGGAAGGGAACACTGACAAAGGAGAGTACTTGCAGGCACGGAGAGGGGTTGAAGTGTGTATACTTCAACGCAAGAAGCATCAGGAATAAGGTGGGTGAACTTAAGGCATGGATCGGTACTTGGGACTACGATGTGGTGGCCATCACGGAAACTTGGATAGAAGAGGGGCAGAAATGGTTGTTGGAGGTCCCTGGTTATAGATGTTTCAATAAGATTAGGGAGGGTGGTAAAAGAGGTGGGGGGGTGGCATTATTAATTAGAGATAGTATAACAGCTGCAGAAAGGCAGTTCGAGGAGTATCAGCCTACTGAGGTAGTATGGGTTGAAGTCAGAAATAGGAAAGGAGCAGTCACCTTGTTAGGAGTTTTCTATAGGCCCCCCAATAGTAGCAGAGATGTGGAGGAACAGATTGGGAAACAGATTTTGGAAAGGTGCAGAAGTCATAGGGTAGTAGTCATGGGCGACTTTAACTTCCCAAATATTGAGTGGAAACTCTTTAGATCAAATAGTTTGGATGGGGTGGTGTTTGTGCAGTGTGTCCAGGAAGCTTTTCTAACGCAGTATGTAGATTGTCCGACCAGAGGAGGGGCAATATTGGATTTAGTACTGGGTAATGAGCCAGGGCAAGTGATAGATTTGTTAGTGGGGGAGCATTTTGGAGATAGTGACCACAATTCTGTGACTTTCACTTTAGTAATGGAGAGGGATAGGTACGTGCAACAGGGCAAGGTTTACAATTGGGGGAAGGGTAAATACGATGTTGTCAGACAAGAATTGAAGTGCATAAGTTGGGAACATAGGCTGGCAGGGAAGGACACAAATGAAATGTGGAACTTGTTCAAGGAACAGGTGCTACGTGTCCTTGATATGTATGTCCCTGTCAGGCAGGGAAGAGATGGTCGAGTGAGGGAACCATGGTTGACAAAAGAGGTTGAATGTCTTGTTAAGAGGAAAAAGGTGACTTATGTAAGGCTGAGGAAACAAGGTTCAGACAGGGCATTGGAGGGATACAAGATAGCCAGGAGGGAACTGAAGAAAGGGATTAGGAGAGCTAAGAGAGGGCATGAACAATCTTTGGCGGGTAGGATCAAGGAAAACCCCAAGGCCTTTTACACATATGTGAGAAATATGAGAATGACTAGAGCGAGGGTAGGTCCGATCAAGGACAGTAGCGGGAGATTGTGTATTGAGTCTGAAGAGATAGGAGAGGTCTTGAACGAGTACTTTTCTTCTGTATTTACAAATGAGAGGGGCGATATTGTTGGAGAGGACAGTGTGAAACAGATTGGTAAGCTCGAGGAAATACTTGTTAGGAAGGAAGATGTGTTGGGCATTTTGAAAAACTTGAGGATAGACAAGTCCCCCGGGCCTGACGGGATATATCCAAGGATTCTATGGGAAGCAAGAGATGAAATTGCAGAGCCGTTGGCAATGATCTTTTCGTCCTCACTGTCAACAGGGGTGGTACCAGGGGATTGGAGAGTGGCGAATGTCGTGCCCCTGTTCAAAAAAGGGACTAGGGATAACCCTGGGAATTACAGGCCAGTTAGTCTTACTTCGGTGGTAGGCAAAGTAATGGAAAGGGTACTGAAGGATAGGATTTCTGAGCATCTGGAAAGACACTGCTTGATTAGGGATAGTCAGCACGGATTTGTGAGGGGTAGGTCTTGCCTTACAAATCTTATTGAATTCTTTGAGGAGGTGACCAAGCATGTGGATGAAGGTAAAGCAGTGGATGTAGTGTACATGGATTTTAGTAAGGCATTTGATAAAGTTCCCCATGGTAGGCTTATGCAGAAAGTAAGGAGGCATGGGATAGTGGGAAATTTGGCCAGTTGGATAACGAACTGGCTAACCGATAGAAGTCAGAGAGTGGTGGTGGATGGCAAATATTCAGCCTGGATCCCAGTTACCAGTGGCGTACCGCAGGGATCAGTTCTGGGTCCTCTGCTGTTTGTGATTTTCATTAATGACTTGGATGAGGGAGTTGAAGGGTGGGTCAGTAAATTTGCAGATGATACGAAGATTGGTGGAGTTGTGGATAGTAAGGAGGGCTGTTGTCGGCTGCAAAGAGACATAGATAGGATGCAGAGCTGGGCTGAGAAGTGGCAGATGGAGTTTAACCCTGAAAAGTGTGAGGTTGTCCATTTTGGAAGGACAAATATGAATGCGGAATACAGGGTTAACGGTAGAGTTCTTGGCAATGTGGAGGAGCAGAGAGATCTTGGGGTCTATGTTCATACATCTTTGAAAGTTGCCACTCAAGTGGATAGAGCTGTGAAGAAGGCCTATGGTGTGCTCGCGTTCATTAACAGAGGGATTGAATTTAAGAGCCGTGAGGTGATGATGCAGCTGTACAAAACTTTGGTAAGGCCACATTTGGAGTACTGTGTACAGTTCTGGTCGCCTCATTTTAGGAAGGATGTGGAAGCTTTGGAAAAGGTGCAAAGAAGATTTACCAGGATGTTGCCTGGAATGGAGAGTAGGTCTTACGAGGAAAGGTTGAGGGTGCTAGGCCTTTTCTCATTAGAACGGAGAAGGATGAGGGGCGACTTGATAGAGGTTTATAAGATGATCAGGGGAATAGATAGAGTAGACAGTCAGAGACTTTTTCCCCGGGTGGAACAAACCATTACAAGGGGACATAAATTTAAGGTGAAAGGTGGAAGATATAGGAGGGATATCAGAGGTAGGTTCTTTACCCAGAGAGTAGTGGGGGCATGGAATGCACTGCCTGTGGAAGTAGTTGAGTCGGAAACATTAGGGACCTTCAAGCAGCTATTGGATAGGTACATGGATTACGGTTAAATGATATAGTGTAGATTTATTTGTTCTCAAGGGCAGCACGGTAGCATTGTGGATAGCACAATTGCTTCACAGCTCCAGGGTCCCAGGTTCGATTCCGGCTTGGGTCACTGACTGTGCGGAGTCTGCACGTCCTCCCCGTGTCTGCGTGGGTTTCCTCCGGGTGCTCCGGTTTCCTCCCACAATCCAAAGATGTGCAGGTTAGGTGAATTGGCCAATGATAACTTGCCCTTAATGTCCAAATTGCCCTTGGTGTTGGGTGAAGGTGTTGAGTTTGGGTAGGGTGCTCTTTCCAAGAGCCGGTGCAGACTCAAAGGGCCGAATGGCCTCCTTCTGCACTGTAAATTCAATGATAATCTATGATTAATCTAGGACAAAGGTTCGGCACAACATCGTGGGCCGAAGGGCCTGTTCTGTGCTGTATTTTCTATGTTCTATGTTCTATGTTTTGCTGAAATGAAGTTATCAAGGGTGAAGAATGAAGGTGGCAAAATCTGAATGTTAAGAACCTGCTGGTGTTAAACAAGAGGGTGCCCCAAAATCCAGAAGGGAAACGTGGAACACTGGTTCTTAGTGTTGCATATTTTCAAAGCAGTATGCTGAGAGAAAGGATATGCAAACCAGGAAGGAATAGTCCAGTTGCCGTGTGGACAATTACCAAATAATATTTATTAAATTGCAAGAAAAATACATGACAAGAAGGACTACAATACACTACAACAGTACACCTGGCTATGCTGATAGCTACACACAGACAGTATTACATGAAGTTAGCCCTTTATTCCCAACTACCTAAGTTTCCTGAACTCTGAGATGTCTTGTTCCCAAACATATGCAACATTATGTACCTTGATGAGCTAAATCCAGCAGATAATTACCATGCACAGGTTATTTGTCCACATTTGGAACAGAGTCTTCAGTCTCCGTGAGGACATTATCTCAGTTGGGGTTTTGGATTTTAACCAGCTGCCCTTTCAGAAATAACTGGTTTTCAGGAGAGACTGTTCTCTGCAGCTGGGTGTGGCTGTGATGGTAGTCATCTCTGTGCCCCTTTCTCCAGTTATTGTGCTAGAGATATATCATTCGTTTCTCAATGTTACTCACCTTTTGGACACGGCTTTTTAGCATAAGTGCCAATTCCTTTATCTCCACCCTGTTTCTCCTGGTTTCCCTTCATTCTCTCTTAATGTTGTTAACAATTTCAAGCAAAAAAGTGACTTGATCCACCCACTCCACAGTTTTGGTGCACTTCTTTTAACTGAAAAATTTTGATTTGTTGACAAGAACCCATCTCGCTCTTTCATGCATCCCACAAGTGTTTATTTTACAGTACTCAAGGCGGAACAGATTAGCTACACCAGTTTTCTAAGTATCCACAATTTCCGACTGGTGCTTCGGCTTTTTAGATTAATAATACAGCTGCTATCTAAATAGCGCCTGTTAAATAACGGTTAATTGCATCACCCTATGAAGCCGCAAAACTAAAACAAATGCAGCAGGGCCACCTACAGCCCCGGATGAATGCATGTCTAGCACAGGCTTTAGGGGACAGGAGGATATAGTGACGAATGTAAGGGAGTAATTAAAATATAACTAATTAGCTACAATTAACTTCTATTGCAATTTAAAGTTATATTTAAGTATTTGAACAAATATTAAATAATTTAATTCTATTGCAAGAGCAAGAAGTGCAAAGCGATAAGGAGAGGCAATATAAAACAAATGGTATAATTTTACAGGGGGTGAAGAAATAGAGACATACGGGGTCTCTCAGACAAATCTGCGAAAATCACATGTCAAGTTGATAAGATTGTTACAAAAACAAAACCACTTGGGACATGGATGTACAAACGAAGGCAGGGTTGCAAAAAGGAATTTATATTAAAACTTCATATATTACTGGTTTGGCCTCCGCGATTAAGGTGCCAAAAAGATGTTATGGCATTGAAGACGCTCCAGAGGCTATGTACTAGAATAGTTCCAGCAATGAGGGGCTTCAGTTACGTAGAAAGACTACGGAGGTTGGGTTTGTTTTTATGAGCAGAAAAGGTTAGAGAGAGATTTTGAGGGGATGGTGGAATCAGATTCAATGGTACCTTCCCAAAAGAAACTGGATCAATACTTGAAGGGCCGGGGGGGGGGGGGGGGGGGGGGGGAGATGTTTAGGAGAAGAGCCAGCACATTGAAAATTGACAGTGCAAATAGAAGCCATACGGCCCTTGAGTATGCACTGGCTCTCTGAAAGAGCATTGTACTTAAGTCACTCACTTGAGATAGCAAACCAATTCTCTTTGAATACCTCTATCAAATCTGCCTCCATCACCCTCTCAGAAAGTTAATTCCAGGCTCCAGCTGCCTTCTGGGTGAAAATATTTTATTCATCACATCACACAGCCACATTAAAATATTTAAATATAGGTCAAGCCTCCTCGAAGCGGTTTGATAGCCTTTCCCTCCTCCCTCAACCAAGGTAAGGTGAAGTTGTCATAGTCCCAGATGACCATAGGCTGCTTTCCACTTTGGGGGGGGGGGGGGGGAAGAGAGAGAGCTGACTGGTGGTAGTTTAACCTGAGGGTCACCACACCTCAGGCAAGGGGCAAGGCTGAGAAGGGGAGGCCTTTATGAATAACCTCAGCTGGTGTTCCTAGGGGAATTGAACCCGCGCTGCTGGCCTCGCTCTGCGTCACAGACCAGCTGAACAGCCAACTCAAACTCACCTTTTCTGGAGGGTTAAATGATCTCCGAGTGTCCTCTGTTCTAGCAGAAAAATATGTAAAGCAGAATTAAACTTACGACCTGCTGTTCGGGACTGCAGCATTTGTAAAACTGGAGGTGTCCACCACTGGAAGCACTTCAGCAAGGATAGGCAAAGATTAAAGAATGTTTTCTTTTTAAATTGTGTATAGGGCGAGAGGGTCCTTCAGGTGGGAGTGCTGAAATGTCACTCTACATGACCAAGAACCATCATCAAAAACATGGAGCAGACTCATTTCCCAGAAATAAGCATTAAAAGTCATCTCTACTCTTCAGAGTTCACCTATGTATTTCTATCTACAGGGCAGTCTTCCACCTCCAGAATTAATGCCTGATTCCTTCTAAATTCTAGCTGTATTCTTGCAATGTTTTGCTGGAGAATGCCAATTTATTAGAATCAAACACATTCACTTTGGGCATCCAACGTCATTATGAAGAACTCAGGCAAGAGGATTTTTAAAGAAAAACTTGACAATCCGAACAAAATATTACTGACTGGGATATTTGGTTAAGAGTGGGAAGATTGGAACCACTTTCTTCAAAATATTTACAATAATTTCAGTGGAGTGGGACAAAATATTTTCCAAAGAAGTAGAAAAAAGGGAGGCTGCATTTAACATTATTCGCTCAGTTTAATATGACGAAATATGTAAAATACATGTGTTTGCTTTACATACGTAAAATGTTCACATGCCATTCAGACTGGACATTACAAAACAGGTGGGATTAGGAGGTAAAAGAAACACTCCAGATTAAAGAAATCTGATTTGAAAGATGATCAGAACAGGTGGGTTAAGTACTAAATACCCGAAGCAACAAACAAAATATTGAATACGCCATTGCTAAAACCATATCCTCCAGGACAATATTTTACAATACGGAAAGGCATTGCAATATTTGGATTCTTGGAAGCTGACCTGGATTTTCTTTTTAAAAAAAGTGATTGACCACACCTTGGACTGTCAATAAGCATTCCCTTTCTAGGTAATCACATGAGTTTGGTTAACTGGGGGGGGAGGGGGGGGAAGAGAGAGAGAGAGAGAGAGATGCATGCTTGTTTTTACTGCAACTACTTGATTTGATGGGTGGAAAAACAGTAGTTTAAAGGCAAGTGGATTTACTGGAAGTCAACTCAAGGAGATGAGCTTTAAGTTTTGAACTTTTTTTTGTTTTAGAAAGCTCAGTTGGGAATGAACTGAGAATGTGAAATGCTGCCCTGCCTGCATTCTCCTTGCCTGGCGAAAAAAGTGTGACATCACTGGAAAAGCAGCAGAGCCAGGGGATAAAATAGAGCGAGAAAGAACGAGACTGAGAGCTGAGTCGGGAAATAAATAGCACGAGAAAGTCACTGGAAAAGCAGCAGAGCCAGGGGATAAAATAAAGCGAGAAAGAACGAGACCGAGAGCTGAGCCGGGAGATAAATGGCGCGGGAAAGAGTGAGACTGAGTTTGGAGTGCACACTTAGGAGTTTGGAGCTCCCGAGGTGACATTAGGATTTAACAGTGGCATGGGACAAGTGGAAGCAGCTAAGTGGGCGAGTACGGTCGGGTGAGTATTTACTACTGTTATTGCTTAAAAATTGTAAGGTCTATATTGTGTAGTCTATAGTTTGTAAGAGCTATATACTGTAGTAACGAGGACCAGAAAAGAACAGCCTTAGAATAATTGATATTATTTGCCTTCTGAAAGGTTTAATTTAAATGGTGTGAATCATGGCAGGAGGGTTCAAAGCCATGGTTGCTCCACCTGCTGTTTGTGGGAAGCCGGGAATATTTCCAAAGCCTGGGGTGAATCTGTGGAACTCTGCTGCAGAAGGACAAATCACTGAGTATCTTTAAGTCAAGGGGACCGAAAAACAAAAAGTAGGGGGTCAAGATGGAGGGGAAAGTTCAGTCTGAAGTTGTTGAACTCAAATATCGAGTTCAAGACAGGTGATAAGTTACAGCTCTGGATTCATGCCCGCTCCAGGTAATCTAAAAAAAGTCACATCACCAAACAGTAGAAACTGCATTACTGACAATTTACTTCACAGTGTATTATTTCAGGATTTCCTCATTTGTGAAATTCATTAGATGTCAGAAACTCACTTAGTAACTGCACAATTAATTTTTAATTAAGTGGTAATACAGTACATATATAGTATCATAAAATCTCTGCAGTGCAGGAGGCGGCTATTCGGCCCATCGGGCGTGCACCGACCCTCAGAAAGTGCACTCTACCTAGGCCCAATCCCTGTAACCCCACCTAACCTTTGGACAGCAAGGGGCAATTTAGCATGGCCAATCCACCTAACCTGCACATCTTTGGGACTGTGGGAGGAAACCGGAGCCCCCAGAGAAAACCCACGCAGACACAGGGAGGAAGTGCAAACTCCACACAGACAGTCATCCGAGGTCGGAATCGAACTCTGGTTCCTGGCGCTTGTGAGGCAACGGTGCTAATCATTGCGCCACCGTGCCGGCCTAATTTCTATTTCTGCCATCAAGAGCCAAGAGGAACACCAAGTGAAAACACAATTGTGTACCTTTAGGCATCTGAAATGCAAGCTCTAAACCAGGGGTTCCCAAACTGGGTTCAGGCACGGAGGCCTGACAAGAGCTTAGGCCATGGGGGTGGAAAGAGGGCAAGTGTGGGCGAGGGAGAGTGGGTGTTCCCATTAAAAATAACGAAAAGTAAGATTTGGAATTATTTGTTGAACAGAGCTTTATCATGATAAATGTAAACATATAAGACATGGAAACCTATTATAGGCTTGTTTTTGTATGCGCGTGCCTATTGCGCAATAATAATGCATTTTTGTGGTTTACTTCTTCAATATAGTAAGGATGTTTCTCAGGGGTTCCTTCAATATTCTTGGGAGGTCGAAAGGGTTCGGTGTCTGGAAAAGTTTGGGAAATCCTGCTCTGAAAAATTTCTGACACAGCCACAATACTCATTGATGCTGCCAAGTTTTGCATAGCATGACAAAGGCAACAGAAGAACTTCCAACTCGTGATAAATATCTTAAGAGAATCCCTGGTTACAAGCTAAACACACAAAGTGTGCTACCCACTATCGTACCAATGGTGTACTTCATTCTCTAATTGACATAAAAATGTCCAAAGTTTTTTAACCTACATGACATCCTCATATCAGATGGCCTGCGTTCCATGTGCTCAGATGATGAGATGACAGTTAGTGAGTGATTCTTGAGGAAACAGTAAGTTACAACTTTGGACAAGCGTGAAACTTGTGAAATCTACATAATAAAGATTAGTTTACTGTACAAAATTAAAGAACTATGATCAGAAAAGCAGCGTTTTTTTAAAAATGCATTTATCGGATTTGGGCACCACTGGTTAGACCACAGTATTTATTGCCCAACCCTAATTGCCCTTGAGTAGGTGGCGCTGAACCTGAATGTCCGCAGTCCATGTGGTGTCGGTCCATCGACCATGCTGTTAGGGAGTGTTTTCCAGGATATTGACCCAGTAACAGTGAAAGAACAGAGGTATAATTCTAAGTTAGACTGTTGAGTGGCCTGGAGGGGAACTTCCAGGCGGTGGTGTTCCCATATCTCTGCTGCCCTCGTCCTTCTAGATGGTAGCAGTCATGGGTCTGGAAGGTGCTGCCTAAAGATCTTTGGTGAAGCCCTGCAGTGCATCTTGTAGGTGGTGTACACTGCTGCCACTGCTTGTTGCTGCTGGAGGGACTAAATGGTAATGGAAGAGATGCCAATCAAGCAAGCTGCTCTGATCTGAATGGCGTCAAGCTCCTTCAGTGTTGTTGGAGCTGCACTCATCCAGGCAAGTGGAGAATATGGTATCACATGTCCCCTCACATTTACGTTCCTGCACTATTCTGGAAGCTTAAAAGCTAGCTGTTGTCATGGCATCTTACTACCACATTCAACAATTAGCAAAACGCTGAAGCTGGTATTCAAGGGCTTGAGATTTCGCCTTCAACTTAAAACAGCATGAAAGGAAGCTGACATTTACGTACAAAAGCAAAAACTGCACATGCTGGAAATCGGAAATAAACTCAGAAGATGCTGGAAAACTCAGCGAGTCATGTGGCATTATGGAGAGAACAGTTTATGTTTTAAGTTGATGACCTTTCATTAGAACCCTGGGTTATTGACCTAAATTAACTCTCTCTACATAGATGCTGCCAGACCTACGAGTACCTCCAGCACTTTCTGGCATTTATGCACTTAACTATGGTATGGTGTGGTAATAAAATATTCGATTAAATCTCTCCTCTCCCGATGATAAAAATTGATAATCCAATTACAAACTTTGACTAATCACTAGAGACAGCTCATATGAAGTAAAAAATATCTGAAAAGTAGAATGTTGATGAGATTTTGCTAATAAAAAGTGCCCCTCTTTCTTTCTGCTCCAAAGGAGCATGCAGGCAGCAGAGGATAATAATAATCTTTATTATTGTCACAAGTAGGCTTACATTAAACACTGCAATGAAATCACTGTGAAAATCCCCTAGTCACCACATTCTGGTGCCTGTTCGGGTACACAGAGGGAGAATTCAGAATGCGCAATTCACCTAACAGCACGCCTTTCGGGACTTGTGAGAAGAAACCGGAGCACCCGTAAGAAATCCACGCAGACACGGGGAGAACATGCCGACTCCGCACAGACAGTGACCCAAGCCGGGAATCGAACCTGAGACCTTGGCGCTGTGAAGAAACAGTGCTAACCACTGTGCTTAGGTGTGAACACTACAAAAAAATTAACAAGTTTATATTTTGGTCTGGTGTTGAAGTTCATTGAAACAGGCTGCCTGTAGAGGTTAAGTTGATTATGGGGACATGTGCATGAAAACAGCAGTTAAGGCTAAGGAATTCTGCAACAAGGTCAATTTTAAACACAACACTGGGGCAATGGAAGTCGATATAGCTCATCAATATGGAGCCAATTGGCATGCAAACTAAGATATGAGCAGCAAAGTGTTGGGTGACCTGGAGTTTACACTCGGCAGTGTTTCAAAAATATAAAAAAACGATCCTGAATGCAAGTTTATGTTAGAGAACACATAAAACTCAACCTTAACATAACAAGCATTTCCTCACATCTAGCAAACATTGGATTTAATATTGGAGGAAAAAAAAGGACGTGCTTTTTTATTCAAAATACTCTCCCTCAGTATTCAAAAAAATATTACAGCTCAAGTTTTTTCTTTCAATAAGTTAGAGGGTCTCTCTTCTCATTAGGCCATTACTGTTATCACGACTAAAGAATGTCCAAGAGTAGCTCCATTGCAAATTTTTTTAACTATTCGTCCATGGGGCGTGGGCGTTGCAGGCTGGGCCAGCATTTATTGCCCATCCCTAATTGCCCATGAGGGGGCAGGTAAGAGTCAACCACATTGCTGTGGGTCTGGGTCACATGTAGGCCAGGCTGGGTAAGGACGACAGATTTCCTTCCCTAAAGGACATTAGTGAACCAGATGAGTTTTTACGACAATCGACAGTGGTTTCATGGTCATCATTGGACTTTTATTTCCAGATTTTTACTGAATTCAAATGTCACCTTCTGCAGAGACGGGATTTGAACCTGGGTCCCCATAGCATTATTCTGGGTTTCGGGTTTACTTGTCCAGTGATACCACTAAGCCACCGCCTGCCCTTAATGATGGACTTCAGCCAGTCACTACACAACACTAATTATCCCTTTCACGTAATCAAACATACCAAGGTGCTTCACAGGATCTTCGCAAAACAAAATATGAATCCATACAATACGAGATGACAACCAAAATGTTTGGATGAAGAGAAAGGTTTTAAGAAGTGTCTTTAAAGGAGGCAAGCAGGCGAGAGAGGCACAGGTTTGTTGGGAGATAATACTAGAGCTTGGTACCTAGGTAACTGGAGGCATGGCCACCAACAGTGGAGCAATTTTGACTGATAATGAATGCAAAGCAGGTCAGAAGTAGAGGAGTGCAGGTTTTAAAAATTTACTCATGGGATGTGGACATCGGTGCTGGATCAGCATTTTTTGCCCATCCCTAATTGCCCTTGAGAAGGTGGTGGTGAGCTGCCCTCCTTAAGTGCTGTAGTCCTTGCAGTGTATCTTGTAGATGGTACACACTGTTCAAGGTATGTGCGTTGGTGGTGCAGGGGGTAAATGTTTAAGCTGGTGGATGGGGTGCCAATCAAAAAGGGTTTATCCTGGATGGTGCCAAGCTTCTTGATTGTTGTTGGAGCAGCACTCATCCAGGCAAGGGGAGATCATTCAATCACTGGTGAGGATGAGATCAAGTATGTTTAATCTGATGAGATTAGTCAATGTTAAGGACTCCCAGGGCAACTCCCTCTCGACTGTATACCATTATGCCACCACCTCTGTTGGGTCTGCCCTGGTGTGACAGGAATGGTGATGGTGGCGTGAGGGACATTATTTAAGATATGATCCCGTTACTATTACAACGTCAGGCTGCTGCTTGACGAGACTGAGACACCACCTTCCAATTTTGACATAAGTTCCCAGATGCCAGTAAGGAGGACGTTGTTGGGTCAATAGGTCAGAGTTTGCCATTGTTGTTTTCAGTGCCTAGGTCAAATTCAAGTGTCCAGGCCAGATAAGGACAATCTAAAGGACAAGAGACAATGGTTTCAGATTTTTATTGAATTTATATTCCACCATCTGCCTTGGTGGAATCCAAACCCTGGTCCCCAGAGCACTGAAATAAAAGCAAATTACTGCAATGTTGGAATCTGAAACAAAAACATTAAATGCTGTACAGCATCTGTGGAGCGAGAACGGAGCTAACATTGAGTATGGATGCTCTTTGTTAAAGCTCTGACCAGCGGCATGGAGGCATAGTGATTCGCACTGCTGCCTCACAGCACCAGGGACCCAGGTTCGATTCCACCCTCGGGCAACTGTCTTAACACATTCTTCCCGTGTCTGCGTGGGTTTCCCGGGTGCTCCGGTTTCCTCCCACAGTCCAAAGATGTGGAGGTTAGGTGGATTGGATATGCTAAATTGTCCCTAGGTGGGGTTAAAGGGATAGGGTAGGGGATTGGGCGTAGGTTAGGGTGTTCTTTCAAATGGTCGGTACAGACTCGATGGGCCAAATGGCTTCCTTTTGTACTGCAGGGATTCTATGAATTTCTATGAAGTGGGAGATCAGGCAGGAACATGCTGTAATTGTTAAGTCTAGAATTAATGAAGAAATGGACAAGGATTTCAGCAGTGGATGGGCTGAGGCAGGGGCAAAGCGGGGCAATGTTGCCGAGATGGTTAAAGGCGGCCATGGAGATGGCACCAATGTGACGCGAGAAACTCATCTCAGGGTCAAGTTTGACACCAAGGTTGCAAACATACTAGTTTAATCTCAGACTGTCAGGGAGAGGAATCGATTCGGTCGCGAGGGAACAGTTTGGAATGGGGCTGAAAGCGTTTTGCTTCAGTCTTCCTCATACTTCTGCTCGGATGATCAATCTGATAATTTAGCAACAGTGTCGGAGTCAAGAGAAGGTGGTGGGGAAGTAGAGCTGGGTGTTGTCAATGTAGGTGTGAAAACTAACACAATGCCTTCAGGTTATGTCGCCGAAGGGCATCATGTAGCTCAGAAATAGGAGCGGGGACGTACAAGGCAGATTCAGAACACCTATTTAGATTCCAGGTGTTAGGTTCCAGGCCCAACCAAGGAGTCATCAGCTTGTTACAGACCAAAATGGAGAAGGCTCATCCAGCAAGGGAGAGAAAAAAAAAAGTTAACGGTTCGAGTCAGTTTGGCTCTTCATCAGAACTAAAGAGAAAGAGCAATGTGTTAGATATCGAACTGAGATTGCAACAGGATGTAGCAACATTAAGAACAAAAGACAGATAGCCTGGTCTGGGAGGGGAGCGGGATGTTTGCATTGAGGCAATACATGTATGGGAATTTGTTTTAAAAGGTGTTTAAGATGGAGATGAAAGGTTGCCATTTATTGAACTGAATGTTGAATTCTGAGGGCTGTAAAGTGCCTAATCAGAAGTGGAGATGCTGTTCCTCCAGCTTGCATTGGGGTTCAATGGATCATTGCGGCAGGCCAAGGACAGACACGTGGGCATGAGAACAAGATGCGGAGTTAAAATGCCATGCAACAGGAGAATGGGGATGAGAAAAATATCAGCCATGATTGAATGGTGGAGCAGACTTGATGGGCCGAGTGGCCTAATTCTGCTCCTTTGTCTTATGCTTGCTGGCTGAGTGAAGGTGTTCTGCAAGGTGGTCACCCTGTCTGCATTTATTTTGTCTACCCAACGTAGAGATGACAGCATTGGGAGCAGCGAATACAATAAATCAAACTGAAAGAACTCCAAGTGAAACTACTTAATTTATAATGTGTGTTTGGGACGTTAAATAGTGAGGAGGTTAAGGGGGGCCAGATTAGCTCAGTTGGCTGTACAACTGGTCCGTGATGCGGAGTGAGGTCGGCAGCGCGGGTTCAACTCCCGTATCAGCTGAGTTTATTCATGAAGACCCGCCTTCTCAACCTTACCCCTCGCCTGAGGGGTGCTGGTCCTCAGGTTAAATCACAACCAGTCAGCTTCCCCCATCAAAGGGGAAAACAGTCAATGGTCATCTGGGACCATGGCAACTTTATGTGAGGACGGAGAAGGTCAAGGGGCAGGTGCTACACCTTCTGCAATTGCAAAGCAAGGTGCTGTGGGAAGGGGATGGGGAGTTAGGCACAATGCAGAAGTGGACCATGGCATGAGCAAATGACCAAATTTTAAGTTGGCTGACAAGGATGAAAATTTTACTGCTGAATGGAAGGCATCCAAAACTAGCATGTTTGGCAGCAACAAATATAAACATTCCATGTCACTGTACAGCTTTTGAATCCAGGTGCTGATTTGAAACTCAGAGCCTAATAGATCTTAAATGGTGCCAAATAAGGATTGCCTCAAAAGCCTCTTTTATATCGACACTTCTTTTGGTCAGGTTCCATGCGTCCGTTCCCAGCATTTGGATGACAAAATCCATCTTCCTTATCTTGGTGACATAAATAAGGGTCTAGAATTCTGGCACTGTACAAGGGAACTGCACTCGATAGTGTTAGTCTACTCAGAATGCTCCTAAAATCCAAAGTGAACAAGTGCCAGATAATAACTTCTGTTCTTTTCAACAACTTGCATTTGTAGACTGTACAAGACCATAAGACAGAATTAGGCCACTCTCCCCAAAACCCCTGATCCCCTTATTAATCAAGAACCTATCATCTCTGTCTTAAAGACACTCAGTGACTTGGCCTCCACAGCTTTCTGCGGCAAAGAGTTATAGAGATTCAACACCCCTCTGGCTGAAGAAATTCCTTCTCATCTCGGTTTTAAAGGACCGTCCCTTTAGTCTCTAGCTGTGCCCTCGGGGTCTAGTCTCTCTTACTAATAGAAACATCCTCTCCATGTTCACTCTTATCGAGTCCTCTCCGTATTCTGAAGTTTCAATGAGATCCCCCCTCATCCTTTTAAACTCCATCGAGTACAGACCCAGAGTCCTCAACCATATGGGGAAACTTCAGAAGAGTAATTCAACAGAAATGGATGTGAAGTGAGATGGAGATAAGTGACAAAAAGCCTGATCAAAGACAAAGGTTTTAAAAAGTGTCTTAAAAGAAGAATGGGGAAGCCAGTAGTTCACGGAGGGAACTTCAGAGGATGTATGGTTTATTCCGGCTCTGTAGATAATAATAATCTTTATTAGTGTCACAAGTAGGCTTACATTAACACTGCAATGAAGTTACTGTGACATCTCATGCCTCTCCTCTTAGTCGCTCCTCAAAACCCACATCTTTGATTGAGCTTTTGTCACCCATTCTTTTCTGAACTTTTGCCTGATTATCTTTCTCTGAAGTACTTTGGGATTATCTTTCTCTGAAGTACTTTGGGATTATCTTTCTCTGAAGTACTTTGGGATGTCTGTCTGCATTAAAAGCACCACATAAATGCAAAGCTTTTGCTGTACTGGATTTACTAAAATTACCATATTTAAGAAATTTAAACTGATGTTGCTGTCACAAAGACCATATATACAAAACCATCCACGCCCTCAAGGGTGTCCCTAAAGTGGTTACACCCAATTAAGCAATTAACCATTGTAATGATCCATTAGCCATTGTAATACAGGAAATGCAGCAGCCAATCTGCACACAGGAATCTCCCCTGAATAGCAACATGATAATAGCCAGATGATCGGTTCTATTTGTAAGTAATGCTGATTGACGATTGAAGAACGGCCAGGATACCAGGAATGAACTCTCCTGCTCATCTTTAAAACAACACCTCAGGATCTTTTACATTAATTTAAGGGGCCAGACTGGCCTTAGTTCAATTTTGTATCTGAAAAATGACACCCTAGTTAGTGCCGCATTTCCTCAGTTTCAATTTGACAGTAAGTTAGTTGGTCAAGCATGAAACTAGGCACCGATAATTCTTGATGATATGTAATGCTGCATTCTGTAAATAAACCCGTCTGCTTCCCAGTGTCCCTCTTTATACTCTTTTGAGTATACCTGTAACTAATTAGTTGATTAACAAATAAACTGATCAAATTGTGACAAAGGAGAACATTTTTTTTACAGGAACCTTATTGAATCAAATTAAAGTGACATTTTGGGGGCTAAGGATGCCCACTGGTTGCAGCAGGCCACAAGTGTGGCAGTGGACTCTGTATGCTCCCTCTCCAGGGAAACCCAGCAATCACCCTTTATAAGTACTCTGGGTACTATAGTTAAACAAAGCTCTTCACCTGTGACAATCTAATTAACATACAATTACTCAGTTTTGTATTGTCAATATAGTTTCGGTCTAAGGGGCTGGTTTAGCACACTGGGCTAAATAGCTGGCTTTTAAAGCAGACCAAGGCAGGCCAGCAGCACGGTTCAATCCCCGTACCAGGCTCCCCGAACAGGCGCCGGAATGTAGCGACTAGGGGCTTTTCACAGTAACTTCATTTGAAGCCTACTTGTGATAATAAGCGATTTTCATTTCATTTAAGAGATCCAGTCTCTGAATAGGACTTAAACCCACAATGTTCTGACTCAGGAGAGTGTGCTACCAACCAAACTATAGCTCATACACATGTGCGTGACTCAAATGTTAGTCACAGACAGCATCAATGAAAAATAAAAGCTGCCCAAAAGTGGCTAAAAGGAGGCAACAAGCCTACGTGAGAAAGTTTGAAATTTTAGATGGATAATGTTTCAAAATTTTGTCTCTCTGAAGGAATAGCATTTGTTCTAAATAGGCAAATAAATATAAGCACTCAAATTAGACTAAAGACCAGAGAAGTTTCACATTCTAATATCTTTTGTACACTTGGCTCCAATGCCATGGACCATCTCAATAAAATAAGCTGCAAGTTCAGACTGCCTCATTCTCTCAGGTGGAAAGAAGGGTGACCAAGCAGTCCAAGAGAAACTGGCAGGTAGTGCAGGAGACCCCTTGGGTCATGCTCTGAAATTGGCTTTGCATTTTGGAAGCTGATGAGAGTGCTGGTTCCTCAAGGCAGTGGAGTCATAGACAAGCTTCTGGCTCACAAGTGACCTGACCGTACAGGAGAGGAGGGATGAAGGAAGGTAGAGTAATAGGGGATACATTAGTTAGGGGAACAGACAGGCGTTTCTGCAGGTGCAGACCCGACTCCAGGATGGTGTGTTGCTTCTCTGGGTCAGAGATGTCACGGAATGAAGGGGATCCTAAAGGCGAGTATGATAGTCAGAGGTTGTGGTGCACGTTGGTACCAACAACATAGGTAGAATGAGGGATGAGGTCTTGCATTAAAAATTCAGGGACTAGGCAGCAGATTAAAAAAGCAGGACTTCAAAGATTGTAATCTCTGGATTACTCCTGGTGTCACATGCTAGCGAGTACAGAAATAGAGAATAGGGCATATGAATGCGTGGCTCAAGTGTTGGTGCTGGGGTTTTTAAGATTCCTGGATCACTGGGACTTCTTCTGCGGAAGGTGGGTCATATGAGCACCTGAACCAGAATGAGACCAACATCCTTGCAAGTGAGCTTGCTGGTGCCGTTGGAAGGAGTTTAAACTAGTTTAGCAGAGGGAGAGGGCACACATAATAGGGACACAACATACTATAGTAAAGGAACCAAGACAGACGGAGTTCAGCCATATTGAGTTCCAAGGGTGCAGCACGGTGGTGCAGTGGTTAGCACAGTTGCCTCATGGCTCCCGGGTCACTGACCGTGTGGAGTTTGCACATTTTCCCATAACCCAAAGATGTGCAGGGTAGGTGGATTGGCCACGCTAAATTACCCCTTAAATGGAACACAAATGAATTTGGTACTCTAAATTTATTTATTTTAAATATTGAATTCCAAGGGAGTGCAACGAGGCTGTACAGCCTCTACTATAATGCTCAGAGTATTGTAGGTAAGGCTGAGGAGTTAAGGGCATGGATTGACATGTGAAATTGTGATATTGTTGCCATCACAGAGACGTGGTTGAGGGGAGGACAGAACTGGCAGCCTGACATTCTGGGGTACAGGATCTTCGGTCAAGAAAGGGGAGGGTGTAAAAGAGGTGGTATCACATTATTAATTAAGGAATCAGTTACTGCAGCAAAGAGGGACGATATCTTGGAAGGGTCTTCAAATGAGGCTCTGTGGGTACATTTTAGGATTAACAAGGTGGCAGCCACATTGCTGGGTTCCCAAACAGACAGCGGGCAATAGAAGAATAGATGTGTAGACAATTTACAGAGGTGTGTAAAAATAATAATGGGATAATTATGTTAGCGGATTTAAACTTCCCCAACTTTAATTGGGATAGTCTCAAAAAGTTTAGAGAGTGTGGTTTCTTGAAATATATTCAGGAGAGCTTTTTACGTCACAATATAGACGGTCCAACAAGGGATGGCGCAGTGCTGGACCTAATTCTGGGGAACAAAGCCGGACAGGTGTTTGAGGTGGCAGCATTTGAGTGATAGAGACAACACAATACGATTTAACTTTGTTATGGAAAAGGAAAAAGATGGTCAGCAAAAAACGGTTTTGGATTGGGGAAGGCAGGTTTTATTAGAATAAGGTAGGATCTGGCAGAAGTAGACTGGCAAGCTTCATGTGGGGAAATCTAGAACAGCAGTTCAAAAAGGAATGGGGAGTATTAGGGCGAAATGTAGGAGCAGCAAGCCCAGAGAAGCCTGGCTGTCTCGGAATATTCAGGTTTTTGGATATGAAGAGGGAGGCTTTTAGCAGGCACAAAGGGAGCAAATCAGCAGAGGCCTTAGTGGAGTATAGAAAGTGCTGGGGGGGGCTTAAGAAAGCAATGAGGAGAACAAAGAGGGGGCATGAAAAAGTTGATGGGCAAGATTAGGGAGAATCCCAAGATATTCTATAAGTATATTAATGGGAAGCAGATAACCAGGGAAAGAGTAGGGTCCATTATGGACCAAGAGGTCAATTTGTGCGTGAAGTTCGAGGACACGGGTAGGGTGTTGAACGAGTACTTGACATCTTTCTTCACTCGGGAGGAGGATGTAGATACAGAATCCAGGGAGAGGAACTGAGGTTTTTGAACAGTTCGACATTGGAGGATGTATCAAAGGTTTTGACAGGCTTAAAAGTGGACAAATCTCCAGGTCAGAATGAGTAGGATCTCAGGCTGCTGTGCGAGGCAAGGAAGAAAATTACTGGGGCTGTGATCCAAATTTTTAATTTCTCTTTGGCCACAAGGGAGATGTCAGAGGATTGGAGGGCAGCTGATGTGGTTCTTCTTTTTAAGAAGGGTGGTAGAGATAAACCAGGGAATTACAGACCAGCAAGTCTCACATCATGGTAGGGAAACTTTGGGGAGAAAATTCTGAAGGAAAGAATTAATCTCCACTTGGAGACGCAAGGTTTGATCATGGATAGTCAGCATGACTTTGTAAGAGGGAGGTCATGTTTAACAAATTTGATTGAATTTTCCGAGGTCATGTTAGGGTATGTTGACGAGGGTGGTGAAGTCTATATGGATTTCAGCAAAGCCTTTGACAAGGTCCCACATGGGGGACTGATAAAGGTAAAAACACATGGGATCGAGCGTAATTGGGCAAGTTGGATCAAAAACTGGCTTACTGGTTGTTTATGTGGCTGGAGGCCAGTGTCCAGTAGCGTACCACAGAGATCAGTGTTATTGGCAGGGTGGTTACTGAGGAAGAAGGTCTTAGGTTGCAGGATGATCAGATGGCATTTAACCTTGAAAAGCGTGAGGTGATACAAAGTGGAAGGAGTAACAAGGCAAGGAAGTGTTCAATGAATGGCAGGACACGAGGAATCTCAGAGGAACAGAAGGATCTTGGGTGTTTGTCTACAGATCCCTGAAGACAGCAGGACAGGTTAATAGGGTAGGTAAGGCGGCATATGGGACACTTTTATAAGAGTAGGGAGGGAGGAGCATGGTGGCGCAGTGGGTTAGCGCTGCTACCTCACGGCACCGAGGTCCCGGGTTTAATCCCGGCTCTGGGTCACTGTCCATGTGGAGTTTGCGTGGATTTCGCCCCCACAACCCAAAGATGTGCAGAGTAGGTGGATTAGCCACGCTAAATTGCCCCTTCATTGGAAAAAATTAATTAGGATCTCTAAATTTATATATTAAAAAATAAGAGCTGGGAAGCTATACAAAACTTTGGTCAGGCCACAACTGGAATACTTCTGTGCTAAATGCAGTTCCAGTTGCCTCACTATAATGTGGGGGGGGGGGGGGGGGGGGGGAGAAAAAGAGAGAGAGAGAGAGAGAGAGAAAGGGTTTGATGAAATGATCTTTCACCCAGAGGGTAATGGGAATCTGGAATAAACTGACTGGGAGGTTAGTAGATGCAGGAAACCTCACAACCTTTAAAAAGTATGCGCATGAGCACTTGAAATCTCACAACATTCGATGCTATGGCCAAGTGCTGGTAAGTGGGATTAGACTTGGTGGGCCGAAGGACCTCTTGTGTACTCCAATCTGTGTGCCCATGAGACAACACAAGTCACTGAAGGCTGGCATGCAAGTGTAGTAAGCTATCAGGAAGGCTAATGGAGTGTTAGCCTTTATCGCAAGAGGATTTGAATGCAAGAATAGTGAGGTCTTGCTTCAATTGTATAGAAGCTTTGGTTAGACTGCAGCTGGAGCACTTTTGGTCACCTAACCTCAGAAAGGACATTATTGCCTGGGGGGGGGGGGGGGTGGGGGGAAAGAGAGAGCAAGCGAGAGAGAGAGAGAGAGAGAGAGGGGAAAGGAGTGCAACAATAGTTCACTAGATTTGATCAGAGGATGGAGGGACTGTCTCACGAGGAAGGATTGGCCAAACTGGGCCTGTATTCTCTAATGTTTTGAAGAGTGAGGAGTGATATCATTGAAACCTATTACTTCAAGAAATAGATTGGGTGGATGTAGGCAAGATGTTTCCCTTGATTGAGGAGTCTAGAACAAGGGGGGCACAATGTCAAAGTAAGGGAGATGCCACTTGAGAAGAAATTTCTTGACACAGGATTGTGAATCTTTGGAATTCTCTACCTCAGAGGGCTGTGGAAGCGAAGTCATTGTGTGTATTTAAAGCAGAGATTGACAGATTTCTGATGAACAATAATGTAAAGTGTTATGGAGATAGTGGGTGTGAAAGGCTTTGAAGTGTCCAATCAGCCATGATCATATTAAATAGTGGAGCACACTAGATGGGCTGAATGGCCTGCACATGCTCTTATGTTCCTAACTGTGGAAAGTTGGACTGATATGACAAACATTTTTAAACAAATAAGCAAGAGAAGTCTATTCCAGAAGTGTGAATCAACAGGTTGTGATTGTCAACCACATTGTCATGACAGGTTTTCTGGAGGGCTGACATTTACACATAAGCTGCTTTTATACTGAACAAGACTTGTGCTGGCAACACCACCTTTTGATGTGGGACCAGCTGCAATGCAAATGTAAACTTGTTGGGATTTTCCAAGGTGGGAAAGACCCGTTTGCCACTGGCTGAGAGACTGCCAGAATTTGGCACCACAAGCACTGTTCTTGGCATAATATAAAGATAGTCATACACCTATTATTACAGGGTTCCAAGAAGGGTGTGGCTAAATGAGCCAATTTGGATTGCTGTGACATGCTGCACTGAACTAGTTTTCTGTAATCAATGATGCATTACCCCTTCAGCAAGTCTGACTGAAATGAAACAGTACTTCAGGGCCACGGAGCTATTTAGTGTCATTTTCCTCAAGCTTTCAACTGCAGTTGGCTATCTTCTTTAGGCATTTAATAGATTAGCTGGGTTCCATGATGTGGCAGGTTGTACACTGCCTACCCAAAGAACAAGTTTGATTAAAACAATCTCTACTTGTTCCATACTTTATGTTCTTATACATCACCACTCCCTCTGAACACTTCAACCACACACACAGAATTACAGCGCAAACCAGATATAACTTGGCCAGATTATTTCCCTCCAATATTTTTGCAAAACTGGAAAAAATAATTAGTACTGCACGTCCTGAAATGGGCAGTCCCAGAAATCAGGATTAACTGTAAACAAGGTGCAGAGACAGATTGGAGTGAAGCCTTCGAACCAGGTATAATCGTGGGAATTCAGTAGATACAAGGCTGGAACGTGATATTATTGTTCCCATGAAGGCACGAGGTAGTCTGGATTATATAATTCCTTGTTAAAAATATACCCTGTATTTCAAAAGAATTATATTTATAACAGCAACTCAATTCTTCTGCTGTTATTCGCCCGAAGATCTTTTGGAAACTAAGTACTAGAATTACTGAATCAGAAATCTTAATAGCTTTTAATGAATAAAAATCAATTTTAAAAGCAGTGCTTTTTAAATGACTTGGACACCAGCATGAAAGGGTTTCAGTGCTTGGCTACTCAACAGCAACAACTCGGCAAAGAACCTCAGGAAGTGCTTTGGCAATCTCTGTATGTTTGGCACTGTGCAATGACCTGAGACCTGGTACAGTGCTATGGGCTGAATTTTCTTGCCCTACCAGAGAGAGCGGGGGGGGGGGGGGGGGGGGGGGGAAAGAGCGCAGAACGTCCCGTCTAATGTAAATGCAAAATAAAAATAGAAAACACTGGAAACACTCGTGGTTGGGCAGCATCTATGGAGAGAGGGACATAGTTAACCATAATTTTCAGGTCATCTGGAAAATAAATGTTAATTTTTCTTTAATAGGAATGACACGAACCACAAGAGGGCACCAAACATGGTTTGAAAAATTATACTGCAATTAAAGATTAATACTGCAAAGAATATTATAGGAAACCATATGCGAGGCTGCATAGAATCAATTTTACTAGGATCACATTGTAGAATTATACAATCCCTACAGTGCAGGAGGTGGCCATTCGGCCCATCGAGTCTTCACCCACTCTCTGAAAGGACACCCTACTCAGGCCCACTCACTATCCCCGTAACCCCAGCTAACCTTTGGACACTAAGGGGCAATTTAGCACGGCACTTCACCTAACCGGCACATCTTTAGTCTGAGATATTGTGCTGAGATATTTAAGTCAACACTTAAGTCAAATAGTTTGAGTGCAGTGCTTCTCATATGATACAGCACAACAGAACAGATTCTACTCATTGCATGATCAGATAAATTTGCAAACAAAGACTACGGCCTTTTAAAATTTAGCATACGAGGTATAATTTGAAAGAATTCATATGATTGTGCTGACAGAGTAACTGGGTTTAATGCATATGTTGTCCCTCTGCAATCTAACCTAAATAAGGGCCTGTATAAACACAGTTTAAAAGCAAGTTGAAAAATGGCTATTCAAGTGAGAGGCAGAGCAAGACACCTCTTCATTGTGATGTTGCACATTGTGGCTGGACTATCAGCACTCACTATTGTGATGGCCCATGTGCTTCTGAGGGAGAAAAACTATATTTTATGTTGGGGTAATGGGCCCTTTACGAACTAGGTTTCTCTGGGAGATGGTTTTTGGTGAAGCACGTTGCTTTGAGTAACTGATCCTGCGGTCAAGCTGTCTGGGAGATGAACAATAGAAAAGGTCAACAAGAAGTTAACTACAGGGGTGAGTAGATTGGGGATGTAACTCTGGTCTGAAGTAGGGTTATTAGTTCATTTTCAGTTGAGAACAAGGTTGCACAGGAAACACCTTTTTCAAACAGAGTTCAGATGAAATTCTGTGCACAGACGCAAAGATTTTAAATCTTGTCGACAGGGAACATGGGTGGCATGGTGGTTAGCACTACTGCATCGCCATTGCTTGCAACACCGCTGTTTAAGGGAGGGAGGCAGAAGCCTGGCTTTGATCATTGGTAAGATTTTAGAGTCCATTATTAAAGATGAGATCGCGGAGTACTTGAAAGTGTATTATAAAACAGGACCGATTCATCGGTGAATCAAGGGGAGGTCATGTCTGACAAATCTGCTAGAGTTCTTTGAGGAGGTAACGAGGACGTTAGACAAAGGAGAACCAGTGGACATGATCTATTTAGACTTGCAAAAGGCCTTTGGCAAGGTGCCGCATAGGAGACTGTTAAATAAGTTAAGAGTCCAAGGTTTAAGAGCAAGATCCTGGCATGGAAAGAGGATTGGCTGACTGGCAGAAGGCAGTGTGTGGATAAAGCGGTCTTTTTCAGGATGGCAGCCGGTGACTACTGGTTTGCCTCAGGGGCCGGTGCTGGGACCACAGCATTTCACAATATACATTAATGATCTGGAAGAAGGAACTGAAGGCACCGTTGCTACGTTTGCAGATGATACAAAGATATGTAGAAGGACAGGAGGTATTGAGGAAGCAGGGGGGCTGCAGAAGGACTTGGACAGGCTAGGAGAGTGGGCAAAGAAATGGCAAATGGAATACAATGTGGAAAAGTGTGAGGTTATGCACTTTGGAAGGAGGAATGGAGGCATAGTTTATCTAAATGGGGAAATGCTTAGGAAATCAAAAGTATGAAGGGACTTGGGAGTCCTTGTTAACGATTCTCATAAGTTAACATGCAGGCTTAGTTGGCAGTTAGGAAGGCAAATGCAATGTTATCATTCGTGTCGAGAGGGCTAGAATACAAAGCAGGATCTACTTCTGAGGCTGTATAAGGCTCTGGTCAGACCCCATTTGGAGGAGTGTGAGCAGTTTTGGGCCCCGTATCTAAGGAAGAATGTGCTGGCCTTGGAAAGGATCCAGAGGAGGTTCACAAGAATGATCCCTGGAATGAAGAGCTTGTCGTATGAGGAACGGTTCAGGACTCTGAGTCTGTACTTGTTGGAGTTTAGAAGGATAAGGGGAGAATCTTATTGAAACTTACAGGATACTGCGAGGCCTGGATAAAGTGGATGTGGAGAGGGTGTTTCTAAACTAGAACCAGAGGACACAATCTCAGACTAAAGGGGCAATCTTTTAAAACAGAAATGAGGAGGAATTTCTTCAGCCAGAGGGTGGTGAATCTGTGGAATGCTTTGCCGCAGAAAGCTGTGGAGGCCAAATCACCGAGTGTTTTTAAGACAGAGATAGATAGGTTCTTGATTAATAACACGATGGGCCGAGTGGCCTAATTCTGCTCCTATGTCGTATGGTCTTATCACAGCACCAGGGACCTGGGTTGATTCCAGCCTTGCGTGACTGTGTGGAGTTTGCACGTTCTCCCCATGCCTGCATGGTTTCCTCCAGGTGCTCCGATTTCCTCCCACTGTCCAAAGTCATACAGGTTAGTTGCTTTGACCATCAGGTTAGTTGGTGCCCAGAGATGTACATGTTAGGTTGTGGGGATAGGGTGGGGCAGAGGCAGGGAGTGGACATGGGTAGAGTGCTCTTTTGGAGGGTCAGTGCAGACTCAATGGGCCAAATGGACCTCCTTCTGCACTGTAGGGATTCTATGATCAATGTCTACTTGGGCAAGTAATTGTGCCCATGGAATGTACTCTGGCAGGTCTGGTCATCAAAGAACTGTGGAAAAGCTAATTTTACAGACATTAGAAATTAATGAGACTAAATGGTACAGTGGGAACACAGTGGCCATTTCAGAGAGTCACATCAACCAAGATTTAAGTCATCCATCAACTAAAGTTTTCATGGTCTGAATCCAGCTTTTTTTTTTACAGGATGTCTTCTACAGGATTTGAGTACAGGAGCAGAAAAAATCTTGCTTCAAGTATATAGAAACTTGATTAGACCAGTGTTCTTCAAATTTCTTTCCCCATTTTTACCAACCGGCCAACCTTCGGGACCCACGCCGGCCGACTTTCGCGACCCACCATTTTCTCTTACCTTGTTTGCTGCTGACAAAAATGGAGGAAATGGTTTTGGGTCCCTTTGGCCCTCTTACACACTCCTCCAATAGAACCTGTTGGATGAAGGTGAAGCCTTCCGGTGTCAGAAAGTATGGAGTCTCCATCTGTCCAAAGTTCTTCATTTTTTTCCTGTAAAATTTTATCAAATAAAACCCCCCCCGAACTTGTAAAAAAAAAATTAATGAATAAAATAAATGAATAAAAAAAAACCCAAATTGTAAAACAAAAAGCTGCAACCGTTTAAAAAAAAAGCGGTCGCACTGCACATGCATGCTCGATCATCGGCACGCATGCGCAGTGCGCCACATTATTTTTTATTTTTTTACATGTTCGCGGCCATTTACAAGGCCGCTTGCAGCCGGCGTTATTAACAGCCGGCTGATGCGCGCAGATTTGCGCGATCGGGAGCGCCGCGAAGGATGGCTCTGCGACCCTCCCGACACCCGCCCCTGGGTTTGACAATGCCTGGATTAGACCGTACTTGGAGTAGTATGTGCAGTTTTGGTCGCCTTACCTTAGGAAGGGATGTGGGGACAGTGTGGGGGAAAAGGCACCGAAGTGGATCAGTCACAATTGCATTGAATGGCAGAGAAGGCTCGACAGGCTGACTCCTGCTCCTCTGTCCATGTCCCTGAATGGGCAATCTCACTCGCGCACCATAAAATGTTGGTGCGAAAATCAAACTTCTGGTGCTGAAGAGCAGGTGTTGAACATAGGAGCAGAAGTAGGCCACATCTGGAATACCGTGAGCAGTTTTGGCCCCCTTATTTAAGGAAAGATATTATGTTATTGGAGGCGGTTCAGAGAAGGTTCATGAGGATGATCCCGGATATGGAGGGATTGTCTTATGAGCAGAGGTTAAACAGGTTGGGACTCTATACATTGGAATTTAGAAGAATGAGAGGTGATCTCATTGAAACAAGATTCTTAAAGGGCGTTACAGCGTAAACACAGAGAATGGTTCCCCTCCTGGGAGAGTGTCGGACCAGAGGGGCTTAGAATAAAAGGGTGCCAATTTAAGGCTGAGATGAGGAAGAATTTCTTCTCTCAGAGGGTTGAGTGTCTTTGGAACTCTTTGTCACAAAATGCTGTGGGGCCAGAGTCCTTGTATATTTAAGGCTGAGATAGATAGATTCTTGATCCGTAAGGGAATCAAGGTTATGGGGAAAGGGCAGGAAAATGGACGCGAGGAATGTCGAATCAGCCATGGTCCTATTGAATGGTGGAGCAAGCTCGAGGGGCCCAATGCCCGGCTCCTGTGTCTTATTGGTCGTATTCAGCCTCTCGAACCTGCTCCACTTTTCATTAAGATCAAGGCTAATTTTTATGTTTCTAATCTACTTGATATCGTTTGATTTCTTTGCCCAACAAGAACCTAGTTCGGCTTTAAAAATATTCAATGACACCGTCTCCACAGCATTGAGGCAGGGAGTTCTAACGTTACACAACCCTCTGACAAAAATTCTCCTCATCTTGGTCCTAAGTGGGCGGTCACTAATTTCAAAACAATGCCCCCGAGTTCTGGTCTCACCCACAAGAGGAGACATCCTTCCCACATCCACCTTGTCATGACTGTTCAGGACCTTATATACATTAAGTCACGCCTCACTGTTCTAAACTCCAGTGGAAAAAGTCTAGCCTGTCCAACCTATTCACACAAGACCACCCGCTCATTCCAGTTATCAATCCAGTAAATAAACACAATATACTGCCGATGCTGGAATCTGAAACAAAAACAAAATTCTGGAAAAACTCAAACAGGTCCGGCAGCATCTGTGGAGAGAGTCCATATGACTCTTCTTCAGACTGATCGAATACACCTCCTCTGAACTGCCTCCGTCATTTGCACCCTTCCTTAAATAAGTAGACTTACACCGCACAGAGTATTCGAGATGTGGTCTCACCTGTAAAATGGAAGCATAACACCCTTTTATGTTCAATTTCTCTCATAATAAAGGATAGCATTCCATCAGCCTTCTTAATTATTTGTTCTACCTGCATATTAGCACCCAGGACCCCACCAGACATAACCACTTACCTTCCACAAGGTCAGACATCCTCGCATCGGATCCCAGGACCATCCAGAAGCAGCCACCAACCGAGGAAGCGAGGGAAACGCGATGGTCTACAGGTGAGACTGAAGCAACGCGGTATCAAGTCTCCTCTCCCCAGCGTACTCCTGGCAAACGTCCACGCGATCGAAAACAAGCTGGACGAGCTTAACGCTAGACTTACCTCTGGAGGGAAGTAAGAGACTGCTGAGAGTTCGGTTTCACAGAGACAGGGCTCACTCCTGTCTCACCGGACTGTGCCATACAAGTTGACAGCTGCTCAATTCACCAGATGGACCACAATGAGTCATCAGGCAAAGCGAAAGGTGGAGGGTTTTGCCTCCTCATTGACTCCTTCTGGTGTTCGGACGTGGCGGCCCTGGCAAACTACTGCTCCCCAGACCTGGAATACTTGACTGTGAAGTACAGCCCATACTACCTTCTATTGGAATTCACTTCTGCCAACATCTCGGCAGTCCACATCACACCCCAGGCAGAAGTGAAGAAGGCGCTTGAAACAGAATACCCAGAGGCCTTGTTCATCGTGGCCAGGGACTTCAACCAGGCCAACCTCAAGAGCGTACTGCCAAAATTCCACCAACCCATCTCCTGTCCCACTAGGGACATAAACATCCTTGACCACTGCTACACAAACATCAAGGGCACCTACCATTCCATCCCCCGACCGCACTTCGGAAAATCGGACTACAAGACGGTGCTCCTCCTCCTGGCATACAAGTAGAAACCTAAGTGGGAAAATCCACAAAATACTACACTCCATATGCTCCAACCGATGTCTATATCTATGTATTTACATGGTGTATATTGTATGTCCTATGGTTTTCATGTATGGAATAATCTGTCTGGACCGTACGCAGAACAATACTTTTCACTGTACCTTGGTACACGTGACAATAAATCAAATATTAACTATGTGACTTATGTAGAAGAACATCTAAAACCGCTACACCTCGGAATTCTGCTGTCGTTCCCCATTTAAGTAGTAATCAGTTTTTTATTCTCCCTGTCAAAGTGAACAATTTTCCCATATTATATTCCATCTGCCAGATTTGTGTCCACTCATTCAACCTATCTATATCTGTTTGCAACCAATTTTCACGACATATTTTTCTACTTTTCTGTCAGCTGCAAATTTAGCATCATGCCTTCACTCCCCCCATCCAAGTCATTGACATAAATTGCAAAAAGTTGAAACTCAGCTCAGACCCCATGTTGGAATCCACTCGTTACATCCTGCCAATCAGAAAAGGATTTAGGGGCGGCACTGTGGTTACCACTGCTGGCGAACAGTGCCAGAGACCCGGGTTCGATTCCGGCCTCGCGTCACTGTTGAGTGTGTACATTCTTACCGTGTCTGTGTGGGTTTCCTTCCACAGTCTAAAAATGTGCAGGTTAGGTGGATTGGCTATGGTAAATTGCTCCGAAGTGGCGTTACAGGGATAGGTTGGGGGATGGGGATAGGTTGGGGGATGGGGATATGTAGGGTGCTCTTTCGGAGGGTTAGTGTAGACACGATGTGCCGAATGACCACCTTCTGCACTGTAGGGATTCTATGACCATTTATGCCTTGTTTTCTGCCAACTTGTTAATCTTCTATCCATCCCTGGCAACATTCTTGTAGTAATAATCAAATGTCTTCTGGAAATCTAAGTGCAGTAAGTCTGCATGCTCCCCTTTATCTAGTGCATATTGCTCCTTCACAGTGGGCTAAACAGCTGGCTTGTAATGCAGAACAATGTCACCAGCGCGGGTTCAATTCCCATACCGACCTCCCCGAACAGGCGCCAGAATGTGGCAACTAGGGGCTTTTAACAGTAACTTCATTGAAGCCTACTTGTGACGATAAGTGATTATTATTATTATTCAAAGAACTCCAAAAATTGTTCAAACATGATTTTCCTTGTGTAAGACCATGCTTACTCCTTATATTACCTTGAGTCTTTCTACGTGCCCAGCTAGAACCTGTTTAATGTTCAATTTTAGCATCTTGCCACAACTGACATCAAGTAAACTGGCCTTTAGTTTCCTGTTTTCTCCCACTTCTTAAAGAGAGGGGTTATATTTGTTACATTCGAGTCTGATGGGACCTTTTCAGAATCTAGAAAACTTTGGAAAATTAACACCAATGCATCCACCACCTCATTAGCCACTATTAAGGCCCTAGGATGAAGTGCATCAGGACCCGGAGAGTTTCCGACCACAGCTCCATCACTTTTCTCAGTACCACTTCCTTAGCAATTGAAATGTAACCAAATTCGTCTGACGATTTCCTTAACTTCTTTAGTTGACCATGGATGGTCGGTCCTCCCCTTCAAATTTTTCTATATAGTAAGAATATATTTATTCTGTATATTCTGAAATATTCTCTTCAATTACCTGTTCTCTACTTCCAGAATGGACTGCTCTAAGAAACTATCTAGCTCGAAAACATTCTATAAATTTCTCATCCAAGCAACGACTTTCAATCTGGTTTTTCCAGTTTGTGTGCAGATTAAAATCACATTATTGCTGTCATTTTATCACCAGCGCCCAATATTTCTTCTGACATACTTTATCCTACATTGCAGTTACTGTTAGGGGGCCTGTAGAACACTCCCACTCCTTTCTCCTACTATTCCTCATCTTCACCCAACCCAATTCTGCATCTTGATCCAATTTCATCTAACTTCCTGTTTTTCTTGAATGTCAAAGAACCCTCAATATTCCGGACCCAATCCTCGTCATCCTGCAGCCAGGCTTTTGTAATGGCTATCAGATCACATTTATTTACTTCAATGTGCGCTATCAATTCATTTAATTTGTTATGCATGCTATGTGCATTCAAATACAAAGTCTTTAGTTTTGCCTTTTTGTTATCTTTGTAACATCTAGTCTTGAATGTTGGTACATTCTTAAGGTTTTTCTCTCTTTCCCTTCCTGCCAGTCTGATGCCATTTCCCATGTTGCTATTTTGCTCTTCTGCCTCGACTCTATGCCTGGATTTGCAACATCTACCCAAGATTGATCCCTCTCTCCCCTTTGTTTAGTTTAAAACGCTCTCTACTTCCCTAGAATACTGGTCTCAGCATGGTTCAGGTGTAGACCATTCCAACGATACCGGCCCCAATTTCCCCAGTACTGATGCCGCCAGTCCCCCATGAAATAGAACCCACTTCTCTCACACCAGACTCTGAGCCACATGTTCATATCATATTCTGCATCGAACTATGCGGTTCTTCTGACTTGGAATGCTTGATTCGAACAATGTGCACAAAATGGAAAATATTCTGTTCGTCAGTCTTGACATCTCAATCAAATAATCACAACATCCACAGCAAAAGTTAGAATCGATTTAAGCTGTTGCAGGTATTTAAACCCGTTTTAAAATTATGTAAGGGTAGCTTTTAACTCTTTAGCAAGACCAACAGGTACTCATAAATAATTACAGAGACTCTGATTGAAATTGCATGGCCTATAACTTCATTGGTGTATTATAATCTATTTTTGTAAGATCACTTAAACCATAATCATAAATTGTTTTGACTTGCTCATTATATTCAATGATAATTCTCGACCTATGTTAAGAGTAGAATGGACTGGGGCAAGTGTGCAGAATAATCTTTCTTCAGGATGAATGCTTAAATCCCATTATACTATACACATTTACACAAAAACCATAGGGATGGGGAAGTACTGTAGCCTCGGACAATATGAAAATTATCTTTCCACCCTAATGCTCCATAGGTGGCACTCAGATTTTTGGGTAGAGTGATGAGGCATTGCAAAAGCTGAAGTTCGCAACTGCTAAAACAAGTTACTACCTCAATTCATCTTTTCTTATTTGCTTGCAATTGTGCCAAAGTACCCGGCAATAACAACTGAAAATACATGTTGCAACCTCACAAAAAAGGGGCCATCTTATCTGTTGATTTCAACTGACTAGGGACAAGCCATCCTATGGTTCAAAAATTACATTTCCTGTCCTTCTGTGAGATATCACATCCAGGCCACAATAAGAGTGGCCTTTTGTGCAACATTTGAAGTTATTCATCTAGTTCAGCAACAATGCCAGGAGATTAATTGAATATGGAAGTTATGACTGCACAGGTGAGGTTTGCAGCAGATGGTCTGAATGAGGAGCATTGGACTCAGCCGACAATGTTAAAGATGTGAAAGGAGGTGGTATTTGCAAAGGAGAAGATACAGCATTGCAAACTCAGCTGAGGGTCAAATAAGACCACCGTTCCAAACAATTTGTTAATGCAGGGCCAGTAATCAGGGAGAGGCTGAAGTTGGTGGCAAGGAATAATGAAATGAAGTGAAAACCGCTTATTGTCACAAGGTAGAGCCAGCTGATCAGGTCTACTTACATAAATAAGTTATACTATTCAGGAAGAAGGTCATCTATAAAAACCTAAAGATGGAACTAATTGTTTTGTCTTGGCAGAACAAAACTGCTGAATTATTAAGGTAAGCAACTTTAAAAGCGTTTCTAAACATAACCTGTATTAACATTATTGGAGGCTAACTGTGTTTTGGATTTTAACTCTATTGGAATGCCTCGAATCGCAAACCTGAAGTATCCAATTCTAAAATCGAAATCATGCCCATATGCGCAAGGGTTTTTCTCTTGCATATTCAGTACAGTGTGCCATATTTAAAATTGGGAATAGATGATTGATTTCTGGTGTTGTGTTATTTCTCTAGCCTCTGTTCAGCGGTTTTCAAACAGCTGGTGGCAGTGTTACAATAAATGTGCCCTATTTGCTCAGGTTGACAGAAAATCCTAAGTTTTAATGTTGGGAAAAAAAATCCAATTTCTAAGCTCAAGGACTTCAATTTCCAATGCAATATTATTTGTTACCTACTCAAAAATACATTTTACAAGTGCAGGTATTAAAATGCCCTTTTCAGAATTGCAGATGAACATTTGGTGAAACTCCCCGAGGCTACAGAGATTCTGAAAGTGATTAGCTCAGATACACAACCAAGATCATCGCAGTTCCAAATTCAAGTATTTTTGTTGGAGGTGATCTTCACTAGGGTGATAGATGCTGCACTACAAATACTCCTCAGTTTAGAATGGGGGAGAAAGCAAGTACACCCTCTTGACTGCTGCCTAGCAACCTCACTTGGAGCAGATTTTGATGTTGGGAATGAAAATGTGCAGGCTCAGCTGTGTCACCACCTGTGATCAAAGAGCCTGCTGATATTCATAGGAAAATGGTCCAGACAGTTCACAGAAGCACAATCAGGTAGAAGTGCATGCTGAGGGCAAAGGAGGAGCTATTAGGAGGGGTGAGCAAAATCATCAAAGACAGAGTTTTTGCTTAGGAGGGCCTGTTAGGAGGAAAGGAAAGGAGGCAGAGATTTATTGGGAGGGAATTCTGTAACATGGAGCTGAGAGGATTGAAGGCTGACAAAGTTAGGATTAAGGGAACATAGACACAAAAACGAAGAGCCAGAGCAATGGAGAATTGTCGCCGGGCTAAGGGGTGGGCTGCTTTTTGTAGGGCTGGAATAGGTCACAAATATAGAGAGGTTGAGGCCATATGGCAGACAAGAATTCAAAATTGGTGGCACTAAGGAACGAGGAGAAAAAGTTGAATGGTAAGACAGGGATGATGATATGCGGCGGGATAGGGTAAAGGCAGTGAGCTATGGATGAGCTGAAGTTTAATGAGGGATGAGGTGGCAGGTTAGTCAGGATAACTATGCATTATCATCTGTATCATCACATCAAATTTGTTTTAATTCATTTACAGGCTGTGGGCATCGTTGGCAAGGCCAGTATTTATTGCTCATCGCTAATTGTCCTTGTGGTGGTGCCGGTTGTACCTCTGCAGCCATGGTATCTGTACATCCACAGTGCTGTTAGGGAGGGAGCTCCAGGATTCTGATCCACCAACAGAGAAGGAATAACGATATATTTCCAAGTCAGGATGATTTGCGACTTGGGACGGGAATTTTCATGAGGTGGCAGACACTTATACTTCTGGATGGCAGTAAGTGGATTTGGAAGATGCTGACTAAGGAGCCTTGGCATCTTGTTGATGGTACAGACTGCTGCCACTGTTTGTCGGTGGTGGAGGGAGTGATTGTTTGTGGAAGGGATGCCAATTAAGCAGTTTGACTTGTGCCTTGTAGATGGTGGACAAGCTTCAGGGAGTCATTTGGCGAATTACTCACTGCAGGATTCCTGGCCTCTGACCTGCTCTGGCAGCCACAGTTATTTTAATTTATCTGTAATATACAATTGCATTACCACCTCTGAATTTCCAACAATCTACATTCTGGGGTTACCATTGATCAAAAACTGAATTGCACCAGCCATATAAATACCATGGCTACAAAAGGAGGTCAGAGGCTGGGAATTCTGTGGCGAGTAACTCACCTCTCTACTTCGAAAGCCTACAAGGCACAAGTCGGGAGTGTTATGGAGTACTCTCCACTTGCCAGGATGTGTACACCTCCAACAATACTATCCAAGAAAAAGCCGACTTGACTGGCACCCAATCTACCACCTTCAACATTCACTCCCCTCACCACTGTTGCAGTGGCAGCAGTGTGCAGCATCTGCAAGTTACACTGCTGCAACTCACCAAGGCTCCTTCGACATCACCTTCAAACCTCATGACCTCTATCACCTTGAAGGACAAGGGCAGCAGATGCATGGGAACAGCGCCACCTGCAAGTTCCCCTGCAAGCCATAGGTCATCCTGACTTGGAATGATATCATCATTCCTTCACTGTCGCTGGATCAAAATTCTGGCTCTAACTCTGTGCACCTACATAACACAGACTGCAACAGTTCAAGACAGCAGCTCACCACCAACTTTGCAAGGGCAATTAGGGATGGGAAATAAATGCTCGCCTAGTCAGCGATGCCCATAGCCCCTGGAAAGATAAATAAAGGATACTTTAGCTTGTGACAACCCCTGTTTCCCCAGTCAGTTCCTTTTCAATCATAAAAATTGTTAGCCAAAAGCAGTTTCCCTTTACTGCTGTTCTGGACCAAGCTTAAGTTGAGCACAGATTAGTGAAGAACTTGTCTAAAAATCCCCAACTCTCAGATAGTGTAAACAGAGGCCAGTAAAAGAGTGCCAACGAATAACTATGAAATGAGACACTGGATTACAAACATTGAAATAAAGGCAGGGCATATCTATAAATCTGGGCTTCTAACTTGGCTCAGATTCTGACGGTAGAGATATACATAGCTGGGAAGAATGCAGGCCTTGTGGGGAAAAGAAGTGCACGGTCACCTAACCTGATTGTTATCCTAAGCAGCCTTGCGCAAAAGATGTGTCTTGCGGTGTATCATAGAATGGGGCAGCAGAAGGAACCATTAAGTCCATATGATGTGAAGTCTCTCCGAAAGGTCTATCCAATCAATCCAATTTCATTGCCTTTTCCCATGACCCTACGAATACTTTCCCTCCTAGCATTTACCCAATTATTACCTTGATTTATTACCCCCTCGTTACGGACTCTTCTGCTACTGCAAAACGTTTCTCTTTGTTTATTCTGTCAAACCCCTTTATGATGTTGAATTCCTCTTAATTTTTACTTGTTCTTTCGAGTTCTAGGGAGAACAGCCCGGCTTTACTTCTCTCGCCACATAACTGAAGTCCAACATTAAGCTGCCGTCTAGTAAATCTCCTCTGCACCCTCACTAACACCTCAACATCCTTCCTAAAGTGCCATGTCCAGAGCTGGACTCGGGAATATTACATCTGGGACGGAAAAACTGATTTATACATTTGTCTTGCTTTTGTATTCTATCCCTATTATTTTTTTTTATAAAAGTTTTTATTGGGTTTTTGAACATAGTGTATTTACACTTATGTACACAGATTGAAATTTATATTAAAAAAAAGAACTGGTACGGTATTGTACACCAGCTCAAAAACAGCAACTCTGCACAGTTAGCAATATTATGTTTAACAAATAAGTAGACACGTTTGTGTGCCTGGGGGGGGGGGGGGGGGGGGGGGGGGGGAAGAGAGAGGAGGAGGAGGAGGAGGTATATATACATTTGGGTGCCGGAGAAACAATTAGAGTAGTTATGTCCAGTACAGAACGGACAATACGAGAATTGATTTGGTGTTGGTGTTGTTACTTGCTTCTCCCGGATGGTTTTCCCTGTCGTTGCGCGTTCGTTCGTCCCGTATTTTCTTGCTCTCTATCCCTCTTATAATGCCAAGGATCCCATCCGTTTATTTAAAAATACAGGTTCCACTTGTCCTGCCACCTTCAAAGATTTACATCCCAGGTTCCCGCATCCTCTTTAAAATTGTAACATTCAGTTTATAGTGCCTTTCACTCTTCCTATCGAAGTGCACTGCTTCACATTTCCAATCGTTAAATTGCATCTGCCCATTTCAATCTCGTGTGGCCTACCTACTATGATGTTGTCTTTTCACCCATTACCCTCAGCAAAGCTGCTTTTCCATCCATCTCCAGAGCATTCATTCAAAGTTCACCCAGTTATGCATAGTTGCAAGAACCAATATTAATGTTCGCTTGCCTTTTTAATTCACCATCTTGCTCACATTTCTGTCCTCGGCCTGCTGCAATGTTCCAGTCAAGTCTAGCGTAAGCTGGAGGAACAGGAACTCATTTTTCGATTACGCACTTTGCAGCCTTCTGGACTCAACAACTCCAGACCATGAATTCTGTCCTGCATTTTGATGTGGAGATGCCGGCGTTGGACTGGGGTGGGCGCAGTAAGAAGTCTTACAACACCAGGTTAAAGTTCAACAGGTTCATTTGGAATCACTAGCTTTCGGAGCGCAGCTCCTTCATCCGGTGAGTGAGATGTTGAATGTTCCCTCCCAAATGCCAGTTTGTATTGATGTCCTTGTGTTTTTGCTTTCAGACAAATCTGATCTTTATTCTGATATTAACACCTATTCTGGACCAATGCTGGTTTCTTTATGGGGACCATTACCACTCCCTTCGCCTTTTTTTCCACAACATTTTGTTGTTCAATCATCCCCAACCTCGAACCTATCTCTGACCTTCCCTTCTGTTCCACCTTGCCTGCCCGGTGCTAGGGTGCGGGACATCTCTGACCGGCTTGAAAGGATACTAGAGAGGGAGGGGGAGGATCCAGTTGTTGTGGTCCATGTCGGTACCAACAACATAGGCAAGTCTAGGAAAGAGGACCTGTTTAGGGATTATAAAGAGCTAGGATTCAAATTAAAAAAACAGGTCCTCATGGGTCATAATCTCCGAATTACTGCCCGAGCCACGTGCAAATTGGCATAGGGAGGCAAGAATAAGGGAAGTTAACACGTGGCTGAAAGAGTGGTGTGGGAAAGAGGGGTTCCTTTTCATGGGACACTGGCATCAGTTTTGGGACAGGGGGGACCTATACCGTTGGGATGGTCTCCACCTGAACCGAGCTGGGACCAGTGTTCTGGCGAAAAGAGTAAATAGGGTGGTCAATAGGACTTTAAACTAAAGATTGGGGGGGGGGGGGGGGGGGGAGGGAAAGTCAGGGAACCAAGAGGTGAAGTAATCAGTGGGGAGCGTAGCTGCTTAGGAATTTAAAAAAAAAACACGAACAGACAAAACTCAAGAGTGGTTACGATTGTCCCCATCCCACAAAATATGACACAAGTGTATGGAAAGGCTCAGTAAACCAAGGTCCATCACACTAAGAAAACAAAAAGGGACGGTCAATAGAGAATTAAAGGTGCTATATTTAAATACGCACAGTGTACGGAACAAGGTAGATGAGCTTGTGGCCCAGATTGTGACTGGCAGGTATGATGTGGTAGGCATCACAGAGACATGGTTGCAGGGGGTTCAGGGCTGGCATTTAAACATCCAGGGATTCACAACCTATCGAAAAGACAGAGAGGTGGGCAGAGGGGGCGGGGTTGCCTTGTTAATTAGGAATTAAATTAAATCAATAGCACTAAACGACATAGGGTCGGATGATGTGGAGTCTGTGTGGGTAGAGTTGAGGAACCACAAAGGCAAAAAAACTATAATGGGAGTTATGTACAGGCCTCCTAACAGTGGTCAGGACCAGGGGCACAAAATGCACCACGAAATAGAAAGTGCATGTCAGAAAGGCAAGGTCACAGTGATCATGGAGGACTTTAATATGCAGGTGGACTGGGTAAATAATACTGCCAGTGGACCCAAGGAAAGGGAATTCATTGAATGTTTACATGAGGGCTTTTTGGAACAGCTTGTGATGGAGCCCACGAGGGAACAGGCCATTCTGGACTTAGTGTTATGTAATGAGCCAGACTTGATTAAAGATCTTAAAGTAAGGGAGCACTTAGGAGGCAGTGATCATAATATGGTCAAATTCAATTTCCAATTTGAAAGAAAGAAGGTAGGATCAGATGTAAAGGTGTTATAGTTAAATAAAGGTAACTACAGGGGCATGAGGGAGGAACTGACGAAAATCGACTGGGAGCAGAGCCTAGTGGGAAAGACAGTAGAACAGCAATGGCAGGAGTTTCTGGGAGTAATTGAGGACACAGTACAGAGGTTCATCCCAAAGAAAAGAAAGGTTATCAGAGGGGGGAATTAGGCAGCCATAGCTGACAAAGGAAGTTAGGGAATGCATCAAAGCAAAAGAGAAAGCCTATAATGTGGCAAAGAGTAGTGGGAAGTCAGAAGATTGGGAAGGCTACAAAAACAAACAGAGGATAACAAAGAGAGAAATAAGGAAAGAGAGGATCAAATATGAAGGTAGGCTAGCCAGTAACATTAGGAATGATAGCAAAAGTTTCTTTAAATACATTAAAAACAAACGGGAGGCAAAAGCTGACATTGGGCCGCTCCAAAATGACGCTGGTAATTTTGTGATGGGAGACAAGGAAATAGCTGAGGAACTGAATAAGTACTTTGCGTCAGTCTTCACAGTAGAAGACATGAGTAATATACCAACAATTCCAGAGAGTCAGGGGGCAGAGTTGAATATGGTAGCCATCACAAAGGAGAAAGTGCTAGAGAAACTAAGAGGTCTAAAAATTGATAAATCTCTGGGCCCAGATGGGCTACATCCTAGAGTTCTAAAGGAGAGAGCTGAAGAAATAGTGGAGGCATTAGTTATGATCTTTCAAAAGTCACTGGAGTCAGGGAAAGTCCCAGAGGATTGGAAAATCGCTGTTGTAACCCCCCCTGTTCAAGAAGGGAACAAGGAAAAAGATGGAAAATTATAGGCCAATTAGCCTAACCTCGGTTGTTGGCAAGATTCTAGAATCCATTGTTAAGGATGAGATTTCTAAATTCTTGGAAGTGCAGGGTCAGATTAGGACAAGTCAACATGGATTTATTAAGGGGAGGTCGTGCCTGACAAACCTGTTAAGAGTTCTTTGAAGAGATAGCAAATAGGTTAGACCAAGGAGAGCCAATGGATGTTATCTATCTTGACTTCCAAAAGGCCTTTGATAAGGTGCCTCACGGGAGACTGCTGAGTAATGTAAGGGCCCATGGTATTCGAGGCAAGGTACTAACATGGATTGACGATTGGCTGTCAGGCAGAAGGCAGAGAGTTGGGATAAAAGGTTCTTTTTCGGAATGGCAACCGGTGACGAGTGGTGTCCCGCAGGGTTCAGTGTTGGGGCCACAGCTGTTCTCTTTATATATTAACGATCTAGATGACGGGACTGAGGGCATTCTGGCTAAGTTTGCCGATGATACAAAGGTAGGTGGAGGGGCAGGTAGTATGGAGGAGGTGGGGAGGCTGCAGAAAAATTTAGACAGTTTAGGAGAGTGGTCCAAGAAATGGCTGATGAAATTCAACGTGGGCAAGTGCGAGTTCTTGCACTTTGGAAAAAAGAATAGAGGCGTGGACTATTTTCTAAACGGTGACAAAATTCATAATGCTGAAGTGCAAAGGGACTTGGGAGTCCTAGTCCAGGATTCTCTAAAGGTAAACTTGCAGGTTGAGTCCGTAATTAAGAAAGCAAATGCAATGTTGTCATTCATCTCAAGAGGCTTGGAATATAAAAGCAGGGATGTACTTCTGAAGCTTTATAAAGCATTAGTTAGGCCCCATTTAGAATACTGTGAGCAATTTTGGGCCCCACACCTCAGGAAGGACATACTGGCACTGGAGCGGGTCCAGCGGAGATTCACACGGATGATCCCAGGAATGGTAGGCCTAACATACGATGAACGTCTGAGGATCCTGGGATTATATTCATTGGAGTTTAGGAGGTCGAGGGGAGATCTAATAGAAACTTACAAGATAATGAATGGCTTAGATAGGGTGGATGTAGGGAAGTTGTTCCCATTAGCAAGGGAGACTAGGACCCGGGGGCACAGCCTTAGAATAAAAGGGAGTCACTTTAGAACAGAGATGAGGAGAAATTTCTTCAGCCAGAGAGTGGTGGGTCTGTGGAATTCATTGCCACAGAGGGCGGTGGAGGCCGGGACGTTGAGTGTCTTTAAGACAGAAGTTGATAAATTCTTGATTTCTCGAGGAATTAAGGGCTATGGAGAGAGAGCGGGTAAATGGAGTTGAAATCAGCCATGATTGAATGGTGGAGTGGACTCGATGGGCCGAATGGCCTCACTTCCGTTCCTATGTCTTATGGTCTTATGGACAGCACCCCACCCCCCCATCCCTTTTCAAGATGAGAAACCCGATCACATTTCTGCCTCTGCAGTTAGAACATTGGACTAGAGACATTTGCTCTGTTTCTCTCCCCAACAGGGTGACCAACCGTCCATTATCTCACTGGATCATCGCATATGGGTTCATTGTCCCATACAAGGTGCTAGGATATCGCCTGCCCCATAATCCGCACCTTTAAATTACAGACTTCCATGGCAGCCCGTCCTTAAATTTATCCACCAGGTCATCCAGCTCTCCATAGATGCTGCCAAACTACTAAGTTTTTCCAGCAATTTTATTTCGGATCTCCAGCATCCATAGCACTTATTTCAAGATGTATTACTTTCTCGTGAAGGAAAGCAATAGGAATTGGGTGGCATGGTGGAACACTGCTGCCTCTCCGTGCAAGGGCTCAATTTTAGCCTTGGGTCACAGTCTGTGCGGCCACAGTCCAACGATGTACGGTTTCGGTGGATTGGCCATGATTAAATTTCCCCTTAAGTGTCCAGGTTAGGTTAGGGCTGGGTGGATGGGTGAGTGCTCTTTCAAAGGGTCGGTGCAGACTTGATGGGCCGAATGGTCACCTTCCATGCTATAGGGATTCTAGGAATTTACTTGAAGAATTGAGCTACTAAACAAATGAAAAAGCGCTAGGAATGGTTATGCATGTAGCTTTTCCTGGCATCTTCCTAAGTGCATAGATTTTAGGTAACAACTGTCTTTGCTGCTATTATTGAGATGAGGAGTTTACTGGCAGCGGCGGGGGTGGGGGGTTTACAGGTGTATTTCATCGCTCCAATCATACAATTCCTACAGTGCAGTGCCAGTCGGCCCAGAGTCTGCAGTGAACCTCTAAAGACCAGCCTATCTCGACTCAATCCCCCTCCCTATTCATGAAACCCAACCCAATCTTTGGATACTAAGGGCAATTTAGCATGGCCAATCCACCTCAACTGCACATTTTAGGACAGTGGGAGCACCCGGAGGAAACCCACGGGAAGAATGTGCAAACTCCACACAGTCGCCCGAAGTCGGAATCAAACCAGGGTCCCTGGCGCTGTGAGGCAGCAGTGCCAACCACTGTGCCAACCTCGTGTTAAATGTTTCCCGGGTATAGCCCTCGAGCAAAACACTACCTGGGGATAATAAGTAGAGCGGAGCAGACCATTCCCTCTTCAATCAAATTTTTCATGGCAGGGTCTTTAGGTGAACCACTAATGCTGCAGGAGCCTGCCATTGCCACACAAAGTAGGCCCCTCACCCTGAACTCTGGAACAATGAAGCAGAGGTCCTCAGCAATCACTCCATTTAGATCAGGATCCGTGACCAATCTTTCATATCCATTTATACCAGCCTGTCTTTTGAATTCATAATCTGAACACCACCAGATCTTACTTGAAATTTTAATTATCCTCGGCTGCCAGAATTGACTCAGCCATATTGGAAGCATAAAAATAGCCAGATTGAATCCATATTTAAATTATTGCCATTATAAAGACCCAAAACATTTTCAAAGGCAACCTAGAGGAAAGATTTTTCATTCCACATCACCCTAGTCTCAGGAGGAGCACTGATCCAAATTTACACTGCAACTTTGGTGCTTGGGTCAAAGGGAACCCACTTCACACTGATACTGTTGGAATAACATAACAAGCTTGCATCTTCTTCCTCGGTCCCAATTTCAATATTTTAGACCAGGCTTTCAAAAGGGTGGCACGGTGGTTAGCATTGTTGCTTCACAGCGCCGGTTCGATTCCCGGCTTGGGTCACTGTCTGTGCAGAGTCTGCACATTCTCCCCGTGTCTGCGTCTGTTTCCTCCCACAAGTCCCAAAAGACGTGCTTGCTGTTGGGTAATTTGGACATTCTGAATTCTCCCTCCGTGTACCTGAACAGGCCCCGGAATGTGGAGTCTAGGGGCTTTTCACAGTAACTTCATTGCAGTGTTAATGCAAGTCTACTTGTGACAATAAAGATTATAAAATTATTTTAAAAAATTAAAATCCTATTGATTGAAGTGTTCTCCTGAATAAAAGCCAGATGAGGGATAATCTCAATCGGAGATAAATCAATCTTTGAAGATTATTTAATCATCTGATGGAATCGATCTACCATGGAAAGCTATGCTGACAGAGTGTGAGAAAGCCAGGACCAAAACGGCTGTTCTCATACCAAATCGTTCAATGCCATTCAGCAGGACTAACTGTACCATACGAGTTAGACTTTATCTGTAGAATTTTGTGGTCAGCCAGATGAGGGATATGTTGGACACACCCATTAGCTATTGAATTCTTTGTTCGCGTCAATTCAGAGTTCCTGGAAAAGGAACTTTCAGACCATTAACTCAAAACATATTTGCTTTTATAGACATAAAAAATATGACAAGGTCTAAGTGACCAAACGGCCACTTAAAATACAAAGAAACCTTTTGGACAACAATGAGAAAACTTCTAATAGACTAGATTTCTGATAACGGCAGTTACCTATACCTTACATTCTAAACTGCTGATTCCAGTGGTGCTGATCCAATCAAGAGACAATAGACTGGCCTTGTAGTTCCAGTGAAAATTAAAATAGCTACTTCCATCACGAGCCACAACTCAAAATGGGCTTTCTGCATCCCAGAAATAAAAAAAATCTCCCTTTTCCATTTCACTACTTTGCAATAATGTGATTTGGGACTATTTTGCCACAGCGTAGCTTGACTTCAGAATTCACATTCTTATTTTCAAATCTCTCCATGGCCTTGTTCTTCCCTATCTCGGTAATCTCAACCAGCCCAACAATGTTCCAGCATATCTGTACTTGCCTAATATGGGCCTCTTGAGCATCCCCAACTTTAATTGTTCCATCACTGGGGAGGAGGGGCGCGCTTTCAGATGTCTCAGACATAACTTCTCCACCTCGCTTTCTTCCTTTAAGACACTCGTTAAATCCTACCTCTTTGACCAAAGATTTTGGTCATCTGGCCTATTATCTCATTATGTGGCTGATCATAATACTCGTGTATTCTCATTTGGAGAGCAGGTGCAGACACAGTGGGCCGAACGGCCTCCTTCTGCTCCATGAAAATTCTGTGATTTGATGAAGCGTCTTGGAATCTTTGATTATATTAAGTGCAAAATAGAAATCTAAATTGTTCCTGTTTTCAGCAGCCACCTTGGACCCAAAGTTTGTGAATAATACCTTGAAACATGCTTTAGGATAGTACAGAACAATCCAGTTCTAGTATGCAGAAGTAGTCACAGGCACAGCTGCCTTGTCAAAACAAGGGGGCAATGTTTGCTGGGAATGTAAAATATTCAACAAGCAAGCCTGAAGAGGGTGGCACGGTAGCACAGTGGTTAGCACTGTTGCTTCTCAGCGCCAGGGTCCCAGGTTCGAGTACGGAGTCAGCACGTTCTCCCCGTGTCTGCGTGGGTTTCCTCCGGGTGCTCCGGTTTCCTCCCACAAGTCCAGAAAGACGCGCTTGTTAGGTGAATTGGACATGCTGAATTCTCCTTCGGTGTACCCGAACAGGCGCTGGAATGTGGAGACTAGGGGATTTTCACAGTAACTTCATTGCACTGTTAATGTGAGCGCGCCTACTTGTGACACTAATAAAGATTATTATAAAAAAGAACATATCAGTAACCAACTTCTAATGTTGAAAAGAGGCCTAGTTCAAAAATATTTACCATTTAAAAAAAAAAGGAATACAACATAATTAACCAACCAACAAATTAGAAGGCTTGGAGAAAGTGCAAAGAAAACTAAAATGTCTGCATGTGGCATCTTGGGCTATTAAATATTAATGATTATCCAACCCATGCTGTGTATCATCAACTATCCCACTGGGTAGAGCTTCCAACTTAGTTTAGCTTCAACTGTGCCAGGAGAAACAGAGCTGATCAAGAAAATGCCTGAATGTAAAACTGCTAAAGCCCAATGGCACTACCATACACAAAAGAAAATAAATGCACCATTTACATTTCCTACATAGGTGGCACCCAAAAAAGCCATCCACTGTCAGCAACAACCATCACCACAAAGCAGCAGTAAAATCACATACAAATTAGGTTATTTTATTCTGAATTTTTCTTTGTTTTAAATTGTTCACCTCTCGTACCTAGAGAAACTCAAACGTTTTTTGCATAATACCATGCAGGATTCAAGAGAAAAAACTGTCTTTACAGATGACTATTCTCTCATGGTCTCCTGCCAATTACTGATGTAACAAATCGCCCACAAAATTTGTTGTTCTTGCTGTGCTCCCAAGCAATTTGCATACGTTCCTCATCCACATCAATATTATCAATGTTGAAATCAAGACTCATTGTGTAATCTCCCACTCTTAGCTTATTTTCTCCAGCTCGCAAGACTAAAGAACCAATTTATCCTTCTTGTTCTTCCCCTTACTATTGGCAGGTTTCTCAAGCCCAAGCATGGCATCACCTTATCAGGACTTGATTGACCTTTTCTCTTTTCAAGAAACGTTCCTGCCTTAGCCCTTCCTCGCGTTAATCATGTAATGTTGAACAGGTTAAACGAGTAATAAAGAACAAAGAAAAGTACAGCACAGGAACAGGCCCTTCGGCCCTCCAAGCCCGTGCCGACCATGCTGCCCGACTAAACTACAATCTTCTACACTTCCTGGGTCCATATCCCTCTATTCCTGTTGCTCTCCAGACCAATTTGCATTGTAACATATGCCACTGGAAGCTTAGCCTGCCTTGTCGTTGGAGGACAGTGTACGGCTCCAAGCAATGCACGTTCATAGGAGGCATCGGCCACTTCCATTCAAAGTAAACTTCAAAATGGTCATAAATGTTACCAGATTTTTCTTGGTTTGCAATTTCGTCCTAAACTGAATTTCTGCTCCGATCATTTAAAAAAGAATTAAGTCAGTTTGGAGTTGTTACCAACTGCATAATTTCCCAGTACTTAAGCAATCTTCCGTAATGGAAGTATCATGCAACTGTAAACAATTTCTATTCAACAGAAATAAGTTTCAAAAACTATATTTGAAATTTACGATATCCTTTTTCAGTTGGCCATTAGTGTCTAAACATGCAGCAGGCCATTTATGATCCACAGAGTTTAAAATTACACAAAGGCAGTGCAGAATGAAGCAAGGACATCAATGCATCCATTGAACTGTATGAAAAGATTCTGCATAGTCTTTCCAAGTTTGTGCACTATTTTTAACAAACATTTCAACAGATATGCTATTACGTATGGAACATTGAATTGGTCGTAGGGGAGAGCGAACAAATTAGTAATTTAAGCCATTATTACCTTCATAGATACCTTCATAGATACATGGAAGATAGGAGCAGGAGGAGGCCTTTTGGCTCTTCAAGCCTGCTGCACCATTCATCACGATCATGGCTGATCATCCAACTCAATAGTCTAATCCTGCTTTCTCCCCAAAGCCTTTGATCCCAAGTGCTATATCTAGCCGCCTCTTGAATATATTCAATGTTTTAGCATCAACGGCTTCCTGTGGTAATGAATTCCACAGGCTCACCACTCTTTCGGTGAAGAAATGTCTTCTTATCTCTGAATCCTCAGACTGTGACCCCTGGTTCTGGACACATCCATCATTGTTAACATTTTACCTGCATCTACCCTGTCCAGTTCTGTTAAAACTTTATAAGTCTCTATGAGATCGCCTCATTCTTCTGAACTCCAGCAAGAACAATCCCAACCTAGTCAATCTCTCCTCATATGACAGTCCCACCATTCCTGGAATCAGTCTGGTGAATCCTCGAGGACAAGAACATCCTTCCTCAGAGAACGGGACCAAAACTGCACACAATACTCCAGGTGTGGCCTTATCAAGGCCCTTATAATTGAAGCAACACATCCCTGCTTCTATACTCGAAACCTCTCGTAATGAAGGCCAACATACCATTAGACTTCTTTACCGCCTGCTGCACTTGCATGCTTACCTTCAGCAACTGGTGCACAAGGACACCCAGCTCCCGCTGCACACTCCCCTCTCCCAATTTACATTTAGACAAGATTTTTAATAAATTAGTATTTTCTACTGTCATGCCAAGATGACAAAAAAAAATTATTTTTAAAAAATGGACATCTTTACACTGACCGACGGCATGACAGGCCATGACTCACACGAACGGAATTTCTCACCTTCAGAAAACCACCTCAACCTAGTTATCTCTGAAGCGATGATACTGCCCCGTGATGGCAGAAAGCAAATGCACAAATGCACCGTTACATCTTTGAGGCAAAGGCCTGCCCAACTGAATCCTCTGGTAAACTTAATGGATGAAACATTAACTGTCTCAAGGTTCCAGACCAGGAATATAGATCCTTTGTCCAAACCTTGGGGTAGTAGTGGGAGTGGGAGTTATGTCACATGATCTCCCCCTCTCCACACCCCTCCCCCAAAAGCTGCGAGAACCTGCAATATTGCCTCGTGAAGCTAAGAGAGTAAGCCCGTCATCTTACACCAAGAAAACTGCAGAACTCAACTCTGTCTAGGTTTAAATTGCCTGGCCTTCATCTGCAGTGTTTCCACTGAAATGTCTAAACCTCACCAGTGCCTACAACAAGCCTAATAAATGGGCTCCTCCCATCGTGGGAGTCAGCGCGACTGGAAAAGTTCAACCGCTAACCTCCCCTGAAGGAATACAACATTGGACTTTTGATTCTGCTCTAGGGACTCGCGTGAAACAAGAAGTTTTATTTTGCCTGTAGTCTTTTGTCCTGTACCTCTTTCTTTCCCTTATTCTTCGGGAGGGGGAGACTTTACAAACCCTCTCCCTGTGTTTTGCGTGTGTAAAATAAACTAACCCTCTGATTTGACCCTATTTCGAGTTTGTTATTAATATAGGATTGGAACACTCCAAAACTGAAGGACTGGGGAAAATACAGCACCACGTATAAAGGGGGAAATCGAAAAACACCCCTTTGTTTTCGGACAGGTGACAGAAGTAGAAATCAGATTTGTTTTAAACTAAACCCCTGCCTGTTTTAAATATTATCCTAAATAACCTTCACTCAAGAATTTTAAAAAGTTGGAGTTTGCCTTCATGAACATCAGCAGTTCAATGTAAAAACAAAATAGTGTGAATGCTGGAAATCTGAAATAAGTACATGATCTTAGCTGCGGCTTAACTGCGATGATGCAGAGTTTAATTTTTTGACTGCCTTTACTTGGTTTACTCAACCTATTGTGCGAATACAAGCATTCACCCTGCATTAAAATGACCATTTCCTCAGCCAGTCAGATAACTAGCATTCAGTAATTTAATCCGTGGTCATATTGTAGTGATGTTATTTAACTAAGTTAATACCACCATGCCGACATCCACACCGCACACTGATACACCTTCAAATGAAAACATATCTCAGAACATTTTTACATGGGGCAAAGGTTGCCCATGGGAAGGCCACATCTAGAGTACTGTGCTCAGTTTTGGACTCTATTTTTGAGCAGAGGTGTAGAATCTTTTTTAAGTCCAGTAGAAGACGAGACGACAAATTCCTAGGTGGCTGACTTAAAAGTGGGCAGAAGGAGGTTGAGTGGGAATTGACAGAAGTCTGAATATTTTCATGGGTCTGGAGAATCTGGAGCCAGAAATGTTACATTTGAAGAAAATAGTCAGTTTACAATAAGAGTACCAAAATAAAAACAGATTTAGGCAGCATTTTCACAGTATTTAATAGAGCTAGTGTGGAAAAAAGTTAATTGACAGATCCCTATCAGCAAGGGAATACAAGGATATTAGCACCAGTAACACTAAAGAGAACTGATGGACGTTTAGAAGGATAGGTTAGATAGAACGTAGAACATACAGTGCAGAAGGCCATTCGGCCCATTGAGTCTGCGCCGACCCACTTAAGCCCTCACTTCCACCTGATCCCCTTAAGCCAATAACCCCTCCTAACCTTTTTGGACACTAAGGGCAAGTTAGCATGGCCAATCCACCTAACCTGCACGTCTTTGGACTATGGGAAGAAATCGGAGCAAACCCACATAGACATGGGGAGAATGTGCAGACTCCGCATAGACAGTGAACCAGCTGGGAATTGAACCTGGGACCCTGGCGCTGTGAAGCCACAGTGCTACTGCGCTGCCCAGTGGTCTTTTCCTACCAACAATACTACATCACTATGCAAGTGGCTACAAACTAGGTATTTTTTCCAAGGCAAGAAGATAACAAGACCAAGGAGATTTGGATGAATATTCCAGATGTGTGGATCCGACTCCAATAGTGCAGTGTATAAGTGGAAGATGCAACATCAAGGCTAGGAGAAAAGAGAACATCCTAATGGTCAGAGGCTGGCGGGGGATTTAAGAGTGAGTACAAGGGGCAAAAGCAACTGAATGAGGACATGGGTATTGGCATTTTGTGCAGGAGCGATCTTGAACTGTGTTAAGCAACAAGGATAAGAACATTAGGCAAATAGAGAGAAAAAGAAGAAAAAAAAAGCAGGAATGAACTTGCATTTCTTGCACAGTTCCCTAACTCCCGACATTCCAAAGTATTTTACAGCCAATGAAGTAAATTTTGAAATATATTTATATTTATCAAGTCGAAAACATGGCAGCCAATTTGTGCACAGCAAATTCCACGAATTGCAATACAATAATGACTAATTGTTTTTTTGGGGGAAAAATACTGGTTGAAGGATAAAAATCGGCCTTGCTCGTTTTTGAAATTGTCTCATTGGATCTTCTGCAGCCACATGCCTCAGTTTAATATCTCACACTCAGCAAACATCAGCATTCCTGTGTGTACTGCACTGAAGGATCGGGCCAGGTCTTCTACTCCTCTCTGGAATCAGGTTTGACCCCACAACTTGCTGACTCAGTGAGCACTGTCCATTCAGCCACAACTATCACCTAAAGGTAAGGAACACAATTGAGAGTTCCAGCAGGAAAGGTGATGAGTTTAGAGGCGTAGGTGAGGAAGGCTCTAAAAGTAGAAGTCAGTGTCATGACCACGTGCAGGAAGTATTCAGCTCAAGGTCAAAGAAAATGCAAAAACAAAGTTGCTGCCTGCCACCTTCGGGGTAGTACGGTTATCTTAGTTGGTTAGATGACGCGCTGTGGTTCAGAATAATGCCAACAATGTGGGTTCAATCGCTGTTCCAGCTGAGGTACACTTGGGGCTATCTCATCCTGCCCTGTAGCAAATTGACAGCAGAAGCCATGGTTCAGCAACCGTTGAATAATTGAGGATGCACCTTGGAGAAACAGCATTTGATGAGCAGGAGGGAACCAAAGAGCAAGCAATGAGTCACACCAAATAAGCTTGTGCAGGTTTTAAAGAAAGTCACAAGAATTGCACTGGAACGTTCATGGGCAGAACCAAACTAGTTATACACTATCCTCCTTCATTTCATCTGAAAATGTTGAAGTTGTGCCGGCTACTGCAGGATACCATTTCAAAATTTGTGGATGATACCAAACTTGAAAGTATTGTGAACTGTGAAGATAGTGTGGAACTATCTAGACACATTAGTGGAATGGGCAGACAAGTAGCAAATGAAATTCAATGCAGATAAATATGAAGCATTTATTTTGGTAGGAACAACATGGAGAGTCAATATAAAATAAAGGGTACTACTCCAAGAGGGGTGCAGCAGCAGAAGACCTGGGTGAATAGGTCCATAAATCACTGAAGGTGGTTGAACATGTTGAGAGAGTGGTTAATAAAGCATATAGCATCCTGGGCTTTATTAACAAGGGCTAGAGTTTACGAAGGGGATTATGTTGAACTTGTACAAGACACTGGTTCAACCTCAGCTCGAGTACTGCGTCCAGTTCGGAGTGCCACACTTTAGGAAGAATGTGAAGGCTTTAGAAGGAAGATTCGTGACAAAGATTCCAGGGATGAGGAACTTAACTTGAGACAATTCAGAGAACCTGGAGGTGTTTTACTGGAAGAGGCAAGACACGGAGATTTGACAGCTTTCAATCATGAAGGGTTTGAAGGGCAGCACGGTGGCGCAGTGGGTTAGCACTGTGGCCTCATGGCGCTGAGGCCCCAGATTCGATCCCGACTCTGGGTCACCGTTCGTATGGAGTTTGCATGTGGGTTTCGCCCCCACAACCCAAAAATGTACAAGCTAGGTGGATTGGCCACACTAAATTGCTCCTTAACTGGAATAAATGAATTGGGTACGCTTAAATTTTTTAAAAATGAAGGGTCTGAACAGAGTAGATAGGGGAAACTGTTCCCGCTTGTGAAAGGATCAAGAACAAGTGGGCACGGATTTAAAAAGTAATTGGCAAAAGAAGCAATGGCGACCGGAGGAAAAGCTTTATTCACACAGCAAATGATTAAGGTGTGGAATGCATTGCCTGACAATCTGGTGGAGATTGGAGCATTTAAAAATAAATTTGAAAAGGAAGAATGTGTGGAGGTGCAGGGAGAAGACGGCGGAATTATATTATGTGAATCCCTCATTTGGAGAGCCGGTGCAGGTATATGGAGTTAAATGGCCTCATTCTGCACAGTAACAATTCTATGATAATTTCCATTGTAACCACATAGCCAATAAATATACTTAAATGAGTTCTGTTCATGCTGTTAAAGCTTGCAACCAGCTGTCTTAACCCTATTGAACAATGATTATCACAAGTTTCTGTGAAAATGTATTCTATGGATTAATAGGTCAAGTGATTTATTTTGAGCTTGAGGTTTATTTTTTTTAAAATTTAGAGTACTCAATTCTTTTTTTCTGAATTAAGGGGCAATTTCGAGTGGCCAATCAACCTACCCTGCACATCTTTGGGTTGTGGGGGCGAGGCACATGCAGACATGGGGAGAACGTGCAAACTCCACACGGACAGCGACCGGGGGCCAGGATCGATCCCGGGTCCTCAGCGCCATGAGGTAGCAGTGCTAACTACTGCACCGCTAGCCACTGCACCGCCCATTGATCTTGAGGTTTAGTGGAATTTGGGAGTTTTAGTTTCCGAAGGGATAATCCATTTTTGCTGGACATAGTCGAATATACAGCTTTGTATTGGTGTTGACATCAGTTTTGTTTTCTTTTCTTTTTATAAAATGAGAGCACCCAATTAAGGGGCAATTTAGCGTGGCCAATCCACCTAACCTGCACACCTTTGGGTTGTGGGGGTGAAACCCACGCAGATAAGGGGAGAATGTGCCAACTCACAAAGACAGTTACCCGGGGCCAGGATCAAACCCAGGTCCTCAGTGCCATAGGCAGCACTGCTAACCACAGCGCCACCCCAGCATTTAAGGGTGCCGTTCATACATATGGAGAAAAAGATAACCAGAATCAGTAAGCAACTTACAGCTTGATGCCTTTTGTGCAACTGGGACTGTACACTGTTAAGGACTCAACCTCTCAGGGATTGGGCATGGTGCTTTGGGATTGACAACAGTAGAAAACACTCAGTTCACAGAGTTACTGGTCCACTTATCTCATCCAAGTAGTGTCCATTCTTGGGGGGGGGGGGGGGGGGGGGGGTAGATATAGCTCACAAAGAGGAAGCAAATGAGAAAGAATTGGGAAATGTAGAAATACATCATCCTCGCTTATTACACTTGACTCAAGCTTCTTACTAGTTGTTACAGACTGAACAGTGTACAATAGTTGTCACTCAATACATTTTACATTCAAATTATTTGCATACAATTTTGAATAATGTGAATGAAGATCCTGTTATGAATGCGGTTTTAACAATATAAAGAGCTTATCCTGCAGCATGCAGTGAAATAAATCAATATCACAGCTGTTCACATCACATGGCAGAATACCATTTTTGTTTAACGTGTATGATTTGACTGCAGGAACTGTCAATCTCTCCACTTCCATTCTAACTAAAAATGAACGGTTAAACAACTTCAATAATTCTAACTCTGCATCACACTTTGAAGTGCAGCCCAAGAGATGAGGTGTGAAAAATTGAGACACAGCAGTTTGAGGTAGTTATCTCACTTTGAAAGTGTTCTACTGCTTCTGAACTCCAGAGCTTGCAAGTCTCGCATTTTCACATCCTGCTATCTGCATGTGCTTCTTTCATTTTCTCTGCTATTTCTGCCCACAAAGCATGCTACCATTGCTGCTAACTGTCCTTTTTAAACAGCACCGGTGTGAAAGTTTGTCTCCAATGTGCTTGTGCGGGTTTACTTATTATTCATGAGTTGTGCCAGTTTGGGTGCTGCCTTGAGTGCAGATTAATTCACACTAACCTCTTCCTGTAGTGAAGGTGGATTTTAGTATATGTTATTTTGTTATGTTTTCTTGTTCTACTGACAGCCTAGAACAAATAAAATGAAGTCCTATTTATTCAGGTTCCTCTCCTTTTAATATCACATTCTGTTGTCCACTGATGTAACAGCATTTTTCATTATATTATTTTGTAGTATGACGCAACAATACAATACTTAGTGTTTCATCCACTTCGGAAACAGATTCAACTTCTCATTTTTGATAGAAAGACAACAAACATTCATCTCGCCTTTTTCGGGACTCCCAAAGCTCGTCGCAAACATTAATACAGTGCAGTTTTTGTTGCAGAAAAATATAGCAACCAATTTATACCAAGCAATCAACAATACGATAAGTGAGTAGATAAAATGTTTAAATGATGTTGGTTGAAGAATAAGTAGTTGTCAGCATACATGGAGAACGTGCCAGCTGTACCTCAAAGAATAAACAGGATCTTTTTTACTCAACCAAAGTTCCAGAGCCTCACTTCAACATTTTATCTAAAAGACCACACCTCCAATATTGCAGCAAACCCTGAAAACTGAAAAACCTTCCACAAGTGCGACCTTAAGTCCTGATAAGCTTGGCAATGATTCTATTATTTCAGTTTATATCCCCCCTTGACCCATGTTTTACTCATACCATTACCACCTTGTACCCACCATCCCTGTGTCATGTCATCTTTCCTGCCTTCCCCCTCGTCACAGGCCTATCCTTTTCTTCCAGTTGTGTTGAAAGTTCACCCACCTGAAACATCAACTCAGCTTCTCCCTCCGCAGATGTTGCCTGACCTGTGGGTGTTGCCAGCATTTTCCGTTATTGTTTCAGATTTCCATATTTTGCTCGGTCTTCAATCTTGTACTTTGGATACATATATATATATATATATATATATATATTAACATATTTTAACGAATTAGATAACAGCATCCAAAAAATCCCAGGTGAGGCACTGATCGAGGTGAACATTTTAAATTAGTTATGTAGCCAGGTATAGAACTTGCAAAATGGAATATATTATTCCTTCTCGCTACAAAATCTATACATACATGCTTTGGCTCCTAATCAAAAGAGATTAAAGGGGTCATAAGGTCATTGAGTTATAAGGTGAGGCTGGATAGGCTGGGACTTTTTTCCCTGGAGGGTAGGAGGCTTAGGGGTAATCTGATAGAGGTCTATAAAATAATGAGGAGCATAGATAAGGTAGATAGTCGATATCTTTTCCCAAAGGTAGAGGAGTCTAGAACTAGAGGGCACAGGTTTAAGGTGAGAGGAGACCAGAGGGGAAATGTCTTCACATAAAGGGTAGTGAGCATCTGGAACGGGCCGCCAGAGGCAGTGGTAAAAGCAGGTACAATTTTGTCCTTTAAAAAGCTAGACAGTTACATGGGCAGGATGGGTATCGAGGGATACGGGCCACCTGCAGGCAAGTGGGACTAGCTTAGTGATAGAAACTGGGTGGCATGGACCAGCTAGGCTGATGGGCCTGTTTCGATGCTGTAAACATCTATGACTCTATGGGTCATTCATTACTGAGAATGAATTTGTGGGACCTTGCCGTGTTGAAATTGGCAGACAGATTTTCCTCCAAATGTCACTGCACTTTGAACATAATCATTTATGAAGTGGTTTGGTATTTTTTCCAAGAAATGCAATAAAACATTATGTAAATGCAGAATTTTCTGTCTCACTGTTGCTATTATTTCTCGTTATCTCTGCTGGGGATTAGGGATATACAAGTGTCAAAGTGAAAATGAACCCAATTGCAAAGTTCTCCCAGTGGTCAAATAGCCAGCCAAAACTTGGGAACTTGCCACTTGCACCAAAAGGGTGGATGGAAGCTCCCATGGAGCTGTAACCAAAGCAACAGTCACTGACATTGGAAAGAGGAAGAAATAAGAATATTGAAGGAAAATGTCTGTTATCTGAAGTGCTTTTATGCTACTTGTTTTAAAACTGTTCAAGCAATATTCTTCTCTTGTGCTCTTTTCTACACCATATATATTATAGTCTACATGTCTGAGAGAAAACAGGCATGCTGCCTCCTGGATTGTGGTCGTGTTCCTGGACGATGTCCAAGAGGTGACTCACTTTCCTGTAGGAAGCAATTTGCCTCTGCTCGGTATCTCCCCTGAAGGCACACAGAGGTAACTTCAGAAGGACCCGAAGGCTAAAGTATTTCACTGCAACACGAAAGCAGTCGAATAAAAGCACAAAGATGCAATGATGAAAAACTAAAACATGAACAGCAAAATGCTGGTAACACCCAGGGGCTAAATCAATATCTTAAACGTTCCAAAATGTTAATTTCGTTTCAGGTTAAGGACGGCCGTTATGGGAATCAAGAAACTGTTTCTATATCCCATTTTGTAAAAAAATCTTTCACTGATTAGTTGGAAAAATATTGGGACTGCGTGGCGGGGGAGGAGGGAGAAAGAGGAGCTATTTGACTAAGCAGGGCAGTTGGGAGGAGGTCACAATGCAATATGCTGGTGTGTTAGCTTTTATTGGCAGAGGGATTGAGTTTCGGAGCCATGAAGTCATGTTGCAGCTGTACAAAACTCTGGTGCGGCCGCATTTGGAGTATTGCGTGCAATTCTGGTCGCCGCATTATAGGAAGGATGTGGAAGCATTGGAAAGAGTGCAGAGGAGCTTTACCAGAATGTTGCCTGGTATTGAGAGAAAATCTTATGAGGAAAGGCTGCGGGACTTGAGGCTGTTTTCGTTAGAGAGAAGAAGGTTAAGAGCTGACTTAATTGAGGCATACAAGATGATCAGAGGATTGGATAGGGTGGACAGTGAGAGCCTTTTCCTCGGATGGTGATGTCTTGCACGAGGGGAGATAGCTTCAAATTGAGGGGAGATAGATATAGGACAGATGTCAGAGGTAGGTTCTTTACTCAGAGAATAGTAAGGGCGTGGATCACCCTGCCTGCAACAGTAGTGGACTCGCCAACACTAAGGGCATTCAAATGGTCATTGGATAGACATATGGATGATAAGGGAATAGTGTAGATGGGCTTTAGAGTGGTTTCACAGGTCGGTGCAACATCGAGGGCCGAAGGGCCTGTACTGCGCTGTAATGTTCTATGTTCTATATGCCCAACGACAACTAGGCAAAGCTGCAGGCCACATGTCATGTCACAATCAAACAATATCTGCAGTGAAGCCAACTTAATTCGCTGCAGAATTCCCAACCTCTGACCTGCTCTTGTACCCACAATATTTATATGGCTGGTCCAGTTTAGTCATAACTTTCAGGCAGCGAAAGTCATCTCGCAATGCAGTCAGTTCCCTGCATTGTTAGGCTCCTTTTTTCTCCAGTAACCTGGTGAAGAGGAAATGTTTGTAACTAAACCTATCTGTAATGGTACTGATATTTGACACGGACTCTCGATTCATAAAGAATAACCTCAGTAAGTGCATTTTCTGGGTTCCTTTAATTAGAAACATGGCTGACTGCTGAAAATATGACTACCCAAGTGCCAGTCTTTCTGGTTCTAGGTCAGTGGTACTCAAGTCTCCCGTACTGGACCAGAAATGCAATTTTCATATCACTAGCTTATACCGACCTCCTATACTAACCAAAATCCATTAATGCCATGTGAACACGTTCGCACACACAATTCTATGCAGTTATTTGTGCTGCTGCAAATCCAAAGTGAATGATGTAAACAGACCGAATTCAGAGTATCACCTTCATTGCAAAACCACATACACTGAAAGCTGCCCTGCCTTGTAGAAGGTGCCAGATGCCATGCAGATGACGACTTGACTACAATTCTAAACCAGCTGCCTCAGTCACTAACTCATTAGCCAAGACCATTGCTTCCAGAGATTTGTTTCATAGAATCCCCAGTGTCGAAGGAGGCCATTGGGCCCATCGAGATTCCACCGACTCCCCCCCGCCCCCCGCTCCGAAAGAGCACCCTACCTAAGCCCACCCCCCTGCCCTATCCTCATGACCCCACCTAGCTGTTGGACACTGTAGCCACCTAAATTGGCCAACTCCCGATTTAAAATGGCGAACAGCGAAGGCTGAAGGGAAATTCAGCCAACACAGGCAGAAACCAGCAGGTGCAGGTTTGCTGTGTATTTAACTCTGCAAAAGCCCAGACAGCATCGATACCAGCGACCATCAGCATAATAATGTAGCAGCCATCTTCATACTGATGAGCAATCCCCTGAAACAATAGCAACATTTGGGACTAAGCCAGACTCCCCGGCGCCAGCAGGAGCCAACACAAAAGAGGTTAACGAACACCTCAAGACCGCCCATCGATCAGGGAACCGCTCCAGTATTGGAGAAATCAAACCAAGCGATTGGAACAAAGTCCAATCACCTAGAACCAGGTACAGGGTCCGCCTCAAAAGGCGGGAAGCCCCAGGGGACTATAAAGTTAAGCCCCCAAGTTCAACTCGCTCTCTTCGTCCTGCCCGGGTCACCCAGCAACGCGAACCAACCTTGACCGTGACCGGTGCAGTGACCACCGAAAGAAGTAAGTCTTAATTCAACGCTCGCTAAAAGATAGGCGCTCCTAGCTACCAATCCATACCAACTTCGAATCCCGCAGACTCAGAACCCGAACGAAAGGCCATTTATTCCCCTGACCTGGTGGGCCAGTCCGAAGTTAAGTATAGGCCTGTTAGTTATAGAAGTAGCTTAGACTTAGAAATTGTGCACGAGTAGCGATTACTGTGTATAATAAATGTGCTTTGATTTGAATCTTACTAATCGGTGTATTGAGTTATTGATCATTACTCGGACTTGAACCTCGTGGCGGTATCATAAAGATACCTGGTGACTCGAGAGCAAAGGTAATAAAAACAGAGCAATTGCACCAACCGGAAAGTTAGCAACATTATTTGGTGACTCCGTCGGGACCCGATCTAGAAGTGGCATAACCACTCCGGCAGAACCCAGAATTTGAATTAGAGATCCAATTGGGAACAGAAAACCACAAGTGTTCAAGCAGTTCTGATCAATACTCATAATTCGGAAGTGTGTGTATGCATGCGTAACTAACAGGGCGATAAGGTAAAACTGATAAGATTTTTTTGTTGCGACAAAACTGTTGCGAGTTTGTATTTCGGAAAGTAGCGAAAGCCGTACCCGTATTTACAGCACCGCCTTAATACCCCGGTCCCAAATTTGAAGAGCAGCATTCGGATAGGAAAGATGGCAATGCAACGCCTCATGAACCCAGAGGAATTTGCGGTCGCAGCGACCAGCAGCAGTAGAGTGGGACAATGTCCCATTTGGGAAGAAGAAATCAGGAAATATCTCAAAAAGAGATGGCCCCTTTGGAGTGAATTCTGTGACAACGAGGAATCAGGCCCCGGGAGTATAGGACATATTTGGTGGGAGACCCTGAGCGAGATCCACAAAAAGAGCTGAGAGAAAGCTCGCAAGCCGATGGCAATCGTGTCCTGCTTGGCACAGTTGCGAGGCACAGAGGAGGTCGTTAGGACACTCCGGAAAGAAGTAGAAGGCATACATCGAATGAGTAAGGTTAATGTAAGCGAGGTAGAAAAAGAGAACTTAGAATTAAGGAGGAAGTTGGCAGCAAAAGACGGAGAGGTGGAGGATGTCAAGCGGACTCACCAGTCTTGTCTGGCGCACTTAAGCAGCTTCCAGTCCCAGTATGAAAAGGCCTATCAGGACACGCAACGAGCAGTCCTGGTACGAGAAGAAGCCGAGAAGCAGGTAGAAGCATTGCAGAGGCAGTGTAATTACCTGAAGGCAGCGTTAAGATCACTCCATGCTGCCACCACGGAGCAAAGACAAAGCTCACTAGACCACGCAAAATGCCGGAATCAGATTGCAGAACTGCAATCTCTGCTTTCAGTTCAAAAAGGATTCCAGGAAACCTTTGGAGCAAAGTTAGATGAGGAAGACGGCCCTGATTGGGAAGAATTAAACAAGACAGCGCAGAGATATGTTCAGGGAACATGTGCGCAGGGAAAGCCACAGAAGAGGAAAGCGCCCCAACCCCCCACAGAGCAGATAGTTCAGGCTCCAATGAACCCAATAACCACCCACTACACAGCGATATCGGACGACGCGGAATTTCTATACACCACCCCCTTAACAGTGACCCATTTACGGGACGCGTGCGAGAAAATCACACCGTTCTGGAGAAGTCTGGAGAAGGGGGTGTAGATAGCCTGGGTCACATTGTGATCCAAAAAGACGAGGTGTTGGGTGTCTTAAAAAATATTAAGGTAGATAAGTCCCCAGGGCCTGATGGGATCTACCCCAGAATACTGAAGGAGGCTGGAGAGGAAATTGCTGAGGCCTTGACAGAAATCTTTGGATCCTCGCTGTCTTCAGGGGATGTCCCGGAGGACTGGAGAATAGCCAATGTTGTTCCTCTGTTTAAGAAGGGTAGCAAGGATAATCCCGGGAACTACAGGCCGGTGAGCCTTACTTCAGTGGTAGGGAAATTACTGGAGAGAATTCTTCGAGACAGGATCTACTCCCATTTGGAAGCAAATGGACGTATTAGTGAGAGGCAGCACGGTTTTGTGAAGGGGAGGTCGTGTCTCACTAACTTGATAGAGTTTTTCGAGGAGGTCACTAAGATGATTGATGCAGGTAGGGCAGTAGATGTTGTCTATATGGACTTCAGTAAGGCCTTTGACAAGGTCCCTCATGGTAGACTAGTACAAAAGGTGAAGTCACACGGGATCAGGGGTGAACTGGCAAGGTGGATACAGAACTGGCTAGGCCATAGAAGGCAGAGGGTAGCAATGGAGGGATGCTTTTCTAATTGGAGGGCTGTGACCAGTGGTGTTCCACAGGGATCGGTGCTGGGACCTTTGCTCTTTGTAGTATATATAAATGATTTGGAGGAAAATGTAACTGGTCTGATTAGTAAGTTTGCAGACGACACAAAGGTTGGTGGAATTGCGGATAGCGATGAGGACTGTCTGAGGATACAGCAGGATTTAGATTGTCTGGAGACTTGGGCGGAGAGATGGCAGATGGAGTTTAATCCGGACAAATGTGAGGTAATGCATTTTGGAAGGGCTAATGCAGGTAGGGAATATACAGTGAATGGTAGAACCCTCAAGAGTATTGAAAGTCAAAGAGATCTAGGAGTACAGGTCCACAGGTCATTGAAAGGGGCAACACAGGTGGAGAAGGTAGTCAAGAAGGCATACGGCATGCTTGCCTTCATTGGCCGGGGCATTGAGTATAAGAATTGGCAAGTCATGTTGCAGCTGTATAGAACCTTAGTTAGGCCACACTTGGAGTATAGTGTTCAATTCTGGTCGCCACACTACCAGAAGGATGTGGAGGCTTTAGAGAGGGTGCAGAAGAGATTTACCAGAATGTTGCCTGGTATGGAGGGCATAAGCTATGAGGAGCGATTGAATAAACTCGGTTTGTTCTCTCTGGAACGAAGGAGGTTGAGGGGCGACCTGATAGAGGTATACAAAATTATGAGGGGCATAGACAGAGTGGATAGTCAGAGGCTTTTCCCCAGGGTAGAGGGGTCAATTACTAGGGGGCATAGGTTTAAGGTGAGAGGGGCAAGGTTTAGAGTAGATGTACGAGGCAAGTTTTTTACGCAGAGGGTAGTGGGTGCCTGGAACTCGCTACCGGAGGAGGTAGTGGAAGCAGGGACGATAGGGACATTTAAGGGGCATCTTGACAAATATATGAATAGGATGGGAATAGAAGGATACGGACCCAGGAAGTGTAGAAGATTGTAGTTTAGTCGGCAGTGTGGTCGGCGCGGGCTTGGAGGGCCGAAGGGCCTGTTCCTGTGCTGTACATTTCTTTGTTCTTTGTTCCTCCCCACCTCAGACCCCCACCATTTCTTTGCCAGAGTAAAGCAGCAGGCAACCATGTACGGCCTGGATGAGCGAGAGCATGTAAAGCTCACAGTTTTAAGTTTAGACCCTTCAGTCGTAGCAGCCCTTCCCGGCCCACAGAATGTAGGAGGCACCCTTGCAGAAATGCATACCGCGATCCTGGATGTGATCGGGTATAGTCCGGGTGACCCCGTAGATGGCCTCAACAAATGCAGGCAAAAGAAGACCGAGCACCCCACCGCGTTCGCTGGACGCCTGTGGATCCACTTTGCAGCAGTCTTTGGAGACTTAGACCGCACCCATTTGTCCCTAGACGACATGGCCAAATGGACCCGCACCCTTATCTCCCATGCCACAGAAACAGGACAGAAAGCGTGCGCCAATTATGATCCCCCAGAGGAGGCTCATAATGAGAAGTGGGTAGTAAAAAGATTGTCCCACACCTGGGAGCAGTCTGTACAAAGCAAACCTGCAGTTAAAAATCCAGAGGAAAAGCAGGCCGACGCAGATATACAGGCAGTTACAACAAACCAGAACCCCGCATGGGTGAATGAAGGAAAGAACAGCCCCCCACCCAAGTCACAGGAGTGTTACAACTGTGGCCAGTTAGGATACTTTGCAAAAGAGTGTCATGCCCCTAGAAAGCCAGAGAGCCCAGCAGACGGGCACTCTGAGCAAGAAGAAGACAGCCCATTCATAGTGTTAGCGCCTGTTCAGATCAGACGGACCTGACCGGAATGGACTGACTGTGTTCGGGCACCCCCAGTTGGGTCTGCGACACCCTTTGGGATAGGTCCGGATGACCAGTAGTCGCAGCAAAAGTTCGGGGACAGCCCATCGAATTTCTATGGGACACAGAGGGGTCCCGCACCACAATAAATTCCTCCACCCTGTTTCAAAAAGACACGTGGCCCACTACAGCCACCATCACCCTCAGCGGCTTTACAGGCCACTCACAGCAGGGACACATCACAGCCCCTGTACCCATTCAAATCGGTAACATCACCACCAAGCACCCCGTTGTCTTAGTCGATCTGCCCCACACAGCAGAACACATTCTAGGAATAGACTTCATGAATTCCCACAATCTTTCATTTGATCCAGTCAACCAGTATGTCTGGAAAATGGCAAAGTCTGCAAGAGCCTCCGCAACGCTCAACATCGGTGAATACGCGAACAAAATTAGCATAGTAGGCGAATTTTGGTTCAACCCGACCACGCTTAGCACGGACAAGCAGGTTAGGGCAGTTTTGCAAAAGAACAGGACAGCATTCGCGACCCACAAACACGACTGTGGACGGATGACTGGTTCCGTACAAATCACAGGACCTGACCCAAGACCCCAAAAACAATATGGATTTCCCCAAGAGGCAGAGGGAGAAATCGCAAAAGTTATCGACAGCTTATTGGAGCAGGGCGTACTTAGATCAGTAGCCTCCACTAATAATGCCCCGATTTGGCTAGTGAGAAAGCCCGATGGATCATGGCGACTGACCATCGATTGCCGGGAACTCAACAAAATCACCCCCGCAGCAGCCCCCACAGTAGCAACAAGTCCCGAGACCATGCTCAAGCAGGGACTCAATTCCTGATTCCTTACGGTTTTGGATGTCAGTAATGAATTCTGGTCCATTCCAATGGCAAAGGCGTGCCAGTACAAATTTGCCGTCACTTTAAAAATCAGCAGTACACGTGGACATGCCTGCCACAAGGATTCCACAACCCCCCTCCATTTTCCACCGACAGCTGGCAAATGGTTTAGCCAAATTTTCTCGCCTCGAATGTCTGGTCCAGTACGTAGACGACCTACTACTGCAGACAGACACCAAGGAAGAGCACATCGAGCTTCTGTCCAAACTCCTGGAACTCTTACATTCAATTGGTTGGAAAGTTAACCCCAAAAAGGCCCAGATTTTGGAAGACAAGGTGATATATTTGGGAACAATTATCACACATGGTAAACGCGAGATCGAGCATAAAAGGATTGACTCGATTGCTAAATTGCCACTTCCCCAGAACGTTTCAGCCCTCCGGTCGTTTTTAGGACTGGTTGGCTACTGCCGAAATCACACTGACGGTTTTGCCAGCATAGAATTTCATAGAATTTACAATGCAGAAGGAGGCCATTCGGCCCATCGAGCCTGCACTGGCTCTTGGAAAGAGCACCCTACCCAAGCCCACACCTCCAGCCTATCCCCATAACCCAGTAACCCCACCCAACACTGAGGGCAATTTTGGACACTAAGGGCAATTTAGCATGGCCAATCCACCTAACCTGCACATCTTTGGACTGTGGGAGGAAACCAGAGCACCCGGAGGAAACCCACGCAGACACGGGGAGGATGTGCAGACTCCGCACAGACAGTGACCCAAGCCGGGAATCGAACCTGGGACCCTGGAGCTGTGAAGCGATTGTGCTAACCACCATGCTACCGTGCTCCCCAGCATGGCAGCACCCCTCTCAGACCTCCTAAAGAAAGGAGCCCCCTGGGAATGGCTTCCGCAGCATACGGATGCTGTGGATGCGTTGAAGCAAGCACTCATAGCAGCCCCCGCACTACAAGTTCCAGACCCGCTTTCCCCCTATGCGATAGAGGTAGCAAGCACAGACCGCACCCTTTCGGCCGTGCTCCTTCAGGAACGGCACGAACAGTTAAGGCCCGTAGCTTACGCCTCCAGAATTTTAGATGCTGTGGGGCAGGGATTTTCAGCCCGTGAGAGGCACCTGCTCGCAGTATTCTGGGCAATACAGTATTTTTTGTGCATTACCGGACTGAACCCCATTACAATCCTCACAGAACACACCCCCACCCAACTTTTACTGGACGGATGACTCAAGGATGATACAGTTAGTCAGATTAGAGCAGCTAGATGGACCCTTCTCTTGCAGGGACGGGACATCACTGTGAAACGGACAAAGACCCACACTTTTTAGCCGACAACCTACAGTACCCCGGAACCCCCCATGAATGTGAAATTATCTCTCCACACCCCAACACAGGCCCCTTTATTACTAAAACACCCCCAGAAAGACAGATAGTTCAACCCAGAGCCCCAAGCACACAGACACGTGCGAACCCATAAAGATATATGTGGATGGATCTTCCACAATATTGGATGGGAAGCGCATAACAGGTTGCGGTATACATGTCGAGGACGCGCAGGGACGTGCCCTAGAAGAAATAGCAATAAAACTTCCAGGACACTTAGGCGCGCAGGCAGCAGAACTTGCGGCCATCGCATATATAGTGGAACACCCAGATTCCTTCCCCAGCCCAGCAGACATATTCTCGGACAGCCTCTATGTCTGCAACAGCCTTACGGAATTCTTGCCCCTGTGGAAAGCAAGAGGATTTGTTTCCGCAGATGGAAAACCCCTCCCCTCAGCTCCATTGCTCCGTCACATTTTAGAGAGAGCACAGAACAGGACTTTTGGGATAGTCAAAGTTCGAAGTCACCATCGTTCCTCCCCCCCATGAAATCTAAAAGCCGACGCACTGGCTAAAGCAGGTTCCAGGCACGGATATTTTTGGACACCCACCAAAAGCGCACCAGTGATTGCAGTTCAGGTCTCGCAGACTAACATCGAGGATTTAGTGCAGGCCAGCAATCTCAGGGAGATTTTAAATGTAAGATTCCCAGCACCTTTTGATAGGTTTAAGAATACACTGACTACACATGATGGTGTGGTGTTAAAAGACACCCTTTATGTGGTTCCTGAACAGGACAGGAATCAACTGAGTTGTTTGTTCCATGACGGTCATGGACATCAGGGAATCGATCCCACTACAGCCCACCTCAGGCAGCTTTGTTGGTGGCCGAATTTAAAGGACGATGTTAATCACTACATCGAGAATTGTCTTATCTATGCCCAGAATAATCCGGACAGGTATGCCAAAACGGCTGAGCTTAGTCACACCCGACCCGTTAATGGCCCCTGGACTAACCTCCAGATTGATTTTATAGGACCATTGCCCCCTTGCAGGAATGGTTATAAATATGTACTCGTGGTGATAGACACATTTACCAAATGGGTGGAAGCATTCCCATCCAGAACCAACACGGCAAAGACCATAGCCAAGATTTTGACCCACCACATCTTTACAAGATGGGGACTCCCTCGCAGCATTGAATCCGACCAAGGTTCCCATTTTACCTCATGATATTTGGCATTATCCAAAAATTCCACATTGCATACCACCCCCAGTCGAGTGGTATCGTGGAGCGCATGAATCGGACCCTAAAATCCACCCTTAGAAAAATGGTCCAGCAAAACAACATCACTTGGGACTCAGTCCTCCCTTTTGCGCTGATGTTTTTGCGAAACACAGTTTCAACTTCTACAGGTTACACCCCACACACCCTCATGACCGGACGCCCCATGAAAGGCACAGAATTTTTATTAGGTTTAGACTTGACCAGCCCCGAAGTGACGGTCCTCACACACGAGAACGCAGTCAAACAATTAGTAGAGAATGTTAAAACGGCTCAGCTAGCAGCCGCAGTGAAATTGGGCACAAGAAATAAACGGAGCACGGCCTATTTCGATAAGACAGTGCATGCGACTGAGTTCAGTGTAGGACAGCAAGTCATGCTCTCCGTATTCAACCCCAGCACATTCCTGTCACCAAAGTACTCGGGTCCGTACTCCATTGCGGACAAAGTAAGCCCTTCCGTCTACAAGATAAAGTACCCCAATGGAAAGACTGCGTGGTTCCATATCAACCAGCTGAAGGCATATGGAACACAGTCTAACCACGCACACCACGCCATGCTCGACGCAGCACACCACACCCCGCCCACAGCCAACGTAACCCTACCATCCCCCAACACGTCCAGCCCAGCCACGGACTCAACCTCGACTCCACCACCGAAATATACACTCCGCCCCGGAACGCCCACAGACTGCAGCAGCAGAGACAGCGACTCGGACGATAGCCACAGCACGCCTCCCTACTATCCCCATGCAACAGGACCCACACCCAGCGAATCTGACCACGATTCGAGTGATCCCTTCACGATCACTTTCCTACACAAATCACACCACCGGCCTACCATGTCGACCCCGATTCCGTCCCCACACAACTAGACACCGCCTATTGGCACAGAGACAATTCGTACAGACTCGTCCGGAATGACGAGAACGATCCAAATTCATACCAAGCAGCCCTATCAGCCCTGATACATTCGAGAGTTTGGCATCCGGGAGAAGATGACGACCTTGAGTCTGACTCCCAAAACGAGAACCCCTTTGCGACCCTGTTCGCAACCGATAACTGAGGTGTCCAGATGATGTTTTAAAAGGAACCGCTTGGGAGAAATGGTGTCCTTTCTGATGGAACCTGCAGCATGTTTGATGTTGTTTGTACGTGTGTGTTAAATGTTGTATGTCAGACCGGAATTTTTTTTTCCCCCACAGCCCCACGCCCTTTCGGCCAAAACCTTCGAGGACTTGCCCACAGAGACTTGCTACTGTCCCAGACGCCAGTTCAGAGGAACTCGTCTGTCGACAGACGCCCGTTCGTAACTGCCCTTCTGGTTAAAGGTAGAACCAATACGGCAACCTCCCACGATGACTACATTTCTTGCTCGTTCTTGTCAGTTGCTCAGGCAGTGGAGAAACAGCTTGGGACCCGCCCTGCCTGGGAACCCTCCTTCTGGTCAGCTACGCTCGGGTAGGGGAAACACGGCATTGGTCGCCGTCCTACCCGGGGACTCCATCCAACTCTTACCCGTCGCGGCCCATACGCACCTCATTTTGGAAAGTTTTAGTTCAAAAAGTTGTGTTTTGTTTCAGGTGACCCTTAGGTTGCCAACCATATGCTATTTACATCCTCAAACATTGGGATGGTAAATCGCACAGTCTGCGAGACGGCTCGCACTGGTTCATTATTTGAAAACGTGTCTTGTCCTGAAATTCGGTTTTTGAAAAAAAAAAGAGGGGTCACACAGTGACCAATTATAAAGGGAGTAATTGGCACTAAAGGTCAGACAGGCTATCATACGAGATGTTAAACCAAGATAGTAACAGATGCTATGCTTGTTTCCACAGAACGCTAGAAGCTCCAAGACCAGAGTAGAGAAGAGAAGAGAAGAGAAGTGAAAGAAGACGAACCATGAGGACATCCTCCGCGTGGTTCATCGTTATAATGGACATTTGGTTGCGCGCGAACGCAAACCATGACCTCAAGCCCACCAGCTGTTAATGATCCACTTCCCCACAGTACCCAGAGCCCAGTCACCAGCAACACCACACCATCTGGTTTAGCACACAGCTAAATCGCTGGCTTTGAAAGCAGGCCAGCAGCATGGTTCAATTCCCGTACCAGCCTCCCCGAACAGGCGCTGGAATGTGGCGACTAGCGGCTTTTCACAGTAACTTCATTGAAGCCTACTTGTGACAATAAGCGATTTTCATTTCATTTCATTTCTTGGTGTGCCAGGTTTATAACCTGGTACTCCCTGTCCTACTTGATAGAATCCCTATTGGTATTGGCGATACTCTGCTGCATCGTGCAGACAATGCGTCTGAGAAGGAGAGCCTACCGCGCTCGCACCCTGGTATATAGGATCAGATCCCCTATTTTCGGATACGACCAGACCCCCGCGATCTATAATAAAGAGCATTCGTTTGTGTTTTTGTTGTAAATAAAGAAATGTTCATGAGCAATTGTACAATCCTGAGCTTGACTGCCAAGCCAGGAAAAATGTGTATAAACTGCTATGATTTTGTTTGTATGGTTGAGGAAGTTAGAGTGATGAAATGTTTAAGTGAGTGTAGCGTATTAAGGATAGTTAGAGGTTCCCATTTTCTTGTTTTGTAATGCATGTCCCTGTTTGACATAGCGCCCCGTAGAATTGTCAGTTAAAAAATATTTGCATAGTTATGGTCAGTGTAGAGGCCATGAAAGAAGTGCTCACCGGGTCAGGGAATGAAGACAACGCAGTTATGTGATCCTTCACACTTCGCGTTAGGATCACAAGGAGGGAGTGTAGCGACCTAAATTGGCCAATTCCCGATTTAAAATATGGAACAGCAAAGGCTGAAGGGAAATTCAGCTAACACAGGCAGAAACCAGCAGGTGCTGGTTTGCTGTGTATTTAACTCTGCAAAAGCCCAGACAGCACCGATACCAGCGACCATCAGCATAATAATGTAGCAGCCATCTATATACTGATGAGCAATCCACAGGAACAATAGCAACATTCGGGACATTCAAAATGTTCCCCATACCTGGTGGGCCAGTCCGAAGTTAAGTATAGGGCTGTTAGTTGCAGAAGTAGCTTAGACGTAGAATTTGTGCATGAGTAGCGATTGTGTATAATAAATGTGCTTTGATTTGAATCTTACGAATCGGTGTATTGAGTTATTGATCATTACTTGGACTTGAACCTCGTGGCGGTATCATAAAGATACCTGGCGACTCGAGAGCAAAGGTAATAAAACAGAGCAATTGAACCAACCGGAAAGTTAGCCACACCACTAAGGGGCAATTTAGCATGGCCAATCCACCTAACCTGCACATCTCTGGACCGCGGAACGAAATCTGAGCATCCGGAGGAAACCCACGCAGACACGGGGAGAACATGCAAACTCCACACAGTCACCCAAGGCCAGAATTGAACCCGGGTTCTTTACAAACCACATTTTAGAATTTTTGTTTTCAGACACCCTTACATATATTGTCACGTTACTCCTTCCATAAATCTTACACTCCGTAGCCATTTTTCACAAATCAATAACACAGCATTGCTGAGATCACACCTAGAGTACTGTGTACAGGTTTGGTCTCCTAAGGAGGGATTATTACTTGCATTGGCAGGAGTTCAGAGAAGTCTCAATGGCTGATTCCTGGCATGAAGGGGTTGTCTTATGAGGAAAGGTTGAGCAAGTCCAGCCTATACTCATTATGGTTAGAAGAATGAGAACTGATTTTATTGAAACATAAAAATTCTACAGTGATTTGACAGTGTAGTTGATGAGATGTTACCCATCGTGGGAGAACTGGGAGGTACAGTTAAGAATGCGATGAGGGATGGCAGTCTTTAGAATTCTTTTCCACGTTGCATTTATTCAGGTGGAGTTCGAAATGTTTTGATCTAGAAGGGAATCTCAGACTATATGGGGGGGGGAAGAGAAGAGATATGGGCATCCAGGAAAGTGGAGGTAAGATGACAATCAGCTCGACAGTTACCTTATTTTAATGGTGGAACAGGCTCCAGGGCTGGATGACTGATTCCAGATCCAAATTGTTATGATCTTAGCATATTTCGATATGGTCATTTTTCAGTGCAATTTTAATCTCAGTTGGGCATTTGAAAACATTAACATGTTACGATTTTTAATGATATATTTCTCAACACCTTAAAATATTTATTTTAGTACTTTTCCCCCTTCCCCAGAATATTCATGTGTTCTGGAGAGATGTGCAGGTTGACAAAGAGGGATGGAAAATTGTTGATCATAGGCACGTCTTGTATGTAAGGTTGGAGAGACACGCTTCACCTTATCATCATATGAACATTGCAGCTGCCGCAGCATTCAAACACCGATTCGCCAGATTCTTCAAATATACCTTTCCCCTCTCTCAATGAGTAGAAAAATCTTGAAGTCGAGTGGAATAGAATATATAGAATTTAATTCAATAAGGACGAGAGATACTCAAGTTGTAGAATTCCTCGATCTCAATATGCAAAGCAACATGTCTAAGGCCATAAATGGTGGTGGGGAGGAGCAATGAAAGGGTTGAGTTATCACATTTATTCTTTCCATTAGCTTTTGAATCTATACCAATCAACATTGCACAGAAGGAGGCCATTCGGCCCATCTTGTCCATGCCAGTCAGAGGACATTCAGGTGCCTTTTCTAATCCCAGCTTCCTGCACCCGGCCCATAGCACTGTAGCTTATGGCACTCAAGGTGCAGATCCAGGTCATTTTAAATTTTTTTTAGAAAAGAGTTTGGTCTCTGCCTCCACCACCAACCTGGGCAGCGAATTCCAGACTCCCACTACAGTCTGCGTAAAAAAGTTCTTCCTCAAGCGCAATTAGGGTTGGGCAATAATAATCTTTAGCACAGTGGGCTAAAACAGCTGGCTTGTAATACAGAACAAAGCCAGCAGCGCAGGTTCAATTCCCGTACCAGCCTCACCGAACAGGCGCCGGAATGTGGCGATTAGGGGCTTTTCACAGTAACTTCATTGAAGTCTACTTGTGACAAGCAATATTATTATGTGTCACAGGTAGGCTTACATTAACACTGCAATGAATTTACTGTGAAAATCCCCTCACCGCCATACTCCGACGCCTGTTCAGGCACACCGAGGGAGAATTCAGAATGTCCAATTCACCTAACAGCACGTCTTTCGGGACTTGTGGGAGGAAACCAGAGCACCCGAGGAAAACCCACGCAGTCACGGGGAGAACATACAGACTCCGCACAAAGTGACCCAAGCCGGGAATCAAACTCAGGTCCCTGGAGCTGCGAAACAACAGTGCTAACCACTGTGCTACCGTGCCGCCCAAAGTGCTGCACCAGCCAGCAACATTCACTTTCCATGAAATACATTTTTTTTTAAAATGCGACAATGTTGACTGGCGAGCCCCTGATGCAAAGCACCATCATAGCGGAATAGCCTGCCAATGCCCACGGTCTATACATACAAACACACAATAAAACATGGCATGGCACAGAAGGCAGAACCACATCCTGGCAGGGATTCAGTGCCTTCAGGGCAGGAGGGGGGAAATAAATCTGCAGTGAAAAGAAAAAACAACAAATAAGGCCAAACAGCCTGTAAAGGATATTGGTATGGTTGCCCAAAAATCATGACTTTTTTTCGACAAACCGTGTGCTTCATAAACAAAGCTGAATGCAACTTCCTGACTCCTGTCCCAATGAATTACAAACTATCACTCCAAATAGAATATCATGCTAGAAAGCCAGAGGCCATGCTTTCTACTAAGCTTCCCAACATAACCACTTGCACTTTGCTACCAGTATCAAGTTGACGTGCATCTAAAATAATCCTGCTTGCCACTACAAACGGAAAACCTAGGCCCAGTTAGTTTACCACCCAGCCCTGAAAGCAACTGCAGGTCCACAGCAAAACAGCAAATAAATAAACTGACAAGATTTCACTAAAAAGGCACTGTAACCCCTATTTCCAACGATAAACCAGAAGTAGCACTTTTTTTCAGTCATGGCAGCTTGAACGGCAGCACTGCTTACGTCCACTCCTATCGCAGGCTAGCAAAGAATTTTTTTGTTCAACATGCAGTTCCCTGGCAACTAGCGAAAAACAACAGGTTCAAATGCTTCAACTTTTGAACTCAAGATTACAGATGTATAATTTATTAAAAATACTTTAACTGGCAGTATTCAACGAAACAGCCAAAATCCACCATTAAGGTGGGTTTATTTGAATTTCTGAAATGAAAGATCCATCAATTGTCAACGCTGGGAAATTTCAAAGTGTTAATGAATGTGACCACTTCCAACCTACTTTCCTCCCTCCCCACTTCAAACCTAGCTGCTTTTGAACTGACCAAAGGATTGTTTCCTTCCCAGTGTCAGTCTAAAAAGCAGGACATGAATGTGTGCACTTAAATTAGTCATTAACACCTCAAGATGCAAGGCTGCCCAGTGACATCTAATTCCACCAGTTTATTCTTGGTACAAATGTACAATGGTTTGTGACCTTGTAAAACACATAAGAACAGTGGAAAGTGGTCCAAATTTAATATACAATTGACCCCCCCCCCCCACACACACACACTTAATGCACCACGGAATGTCCCAGAAAATCAGAGCAGAAAACAATGAAGGAAACAAAGCCTTTACACACAATTGGTAAAAAATCAGCTGAGGGGAGATGATTAAGAAAACTTGCAATCCAAAGTGTTCATCAATTGATCGGGGAGAAGGGGAAGCTCTCCGCAGCTCCGGTGAGGATTACACGTCTGAAACTTCAGTAATTCTGACTTGCTCTTTCCACATGCGGACAAACTGGTCTGCTATCGTTATTTCATGATTGCAGTACTGCTGGATAAAGAAAATGTTTTCTGTGGAAATTTGCCAGCATGAAGACTAATAAAGAGATAGGGACAGAGAATTCACAGCCTCCTGTTTTCTGTGGGTCAGAAAAAAAATATGTAGTACTTTCCTTCATATGACCAAGCTAAGATAATTGCATAAAATAAAGGGAAGGGGGGCAACTTTTATTCAACTGATTGGGCCACTGCACTGTACTTTTTTTAAACAATCAAATTGTTTTCCACATGTTTTATGTTCTTATGTGAATCTAATTAAATGAGTGTGACTGTTTACTCCATGGGGTAGCAAAGCAGAGAAATATAGGAAGGCAATTCCAGAATTTACGACATAGGCAACTGGCAGGATGGCCACCAATTGTGGAGCGATTAAAATCAGGAATGTTCAAGAGGCCAGAATTCAGCGAGTGCAATTACCTGAGGGGTGGGGGAGCTGGAGGAGATTATGGAAATAGGGAGGGCAAGGCCATGGAGGGATTTGAAAACAAAGATGAGAATTTTAAAATTCATTCATTGCTAGATGGGGGGTCACTGAGTTCAGGGATAATAACAGAACGGGATTTGGTGAGTTGATGCTGGCGTTGTGGCACTGTCGCTAGACTAATAACCCAAAAGGCCCAGACTAATACTCTGGGGACATGATTTCAAATCCCACCACGGCAGCTGGAGGAATTTACATTCAATAAATAAAACATGGAATTAAAAGCTAGCCCCAGCAATGGTGACTGTGAAACTATTCATTGTTGTACATACCCTTCTGGTTTACTGGAAATCTGCCATCCTTACTTGGTCTGGCCCAATGGGTGACTCTTAATTGCCCTACAAAATAGCGTTGCAATCCACTCAGTTCAAGAGCAACTGAAGATAGGCAACAAAGGTTGGCTTTGCCAACAACAATCACAACCCATGAAAGAATAAGACACAGGTGGCAGCTTTGAATGACAATGTTTACAGAGGGCAGAATGTCGGAAACCAGTCAGAAGTGTGTTGGAATAATAAAATCCAGAGTTAACAAAGGTACGTGTGAAGAAAAAGGGTGAAGTCAGGCAACATTATGAAGGCTGAAATAGATGGTCTTAGTGATGGCATGTGTATGTGGTCGGAAGTGAGAGGTCAAATATAACACCAAGACCGATTTAGTCTCACTGAGACTGTTGCGAGGGAGACGGATGAAGTCATTAACCAAGGAATGGAGTTCGGAACAGGGCCTGAAAACATGTCTTTGTCTTCCCAATATTTAATTCAATAATCAGATGGAAAGTCTGATCATTTAGAAATAGTGTAGGAGTCAAGTGAGATGGCATTGAGGTAGAACTGAGTGCCGTAAACTAATGCTGTGCTTTCAGGTGATGCATCCTTTTTTAAAAATAAATTTAGAGTACCCAATTCATTTTTTCCAATTACGGGGCAATTTAGCCCTTTACCTACCCAATCCACCTACCCTGCACATCTTTTGGGTTGTGGGGGTGAAACCCACGCAAACACAGGGAGAATGTGCAAACTCCACACTGGACAGTGACCCCAAGCCGGGATCGAACCTGGGACCTCGGTGCCGTGAGGCAGCTATGCTAACCACTGTGCTACCGTGCTGCCCCAGGGTGATGCATACTTGAGGGAACCAGACAACAGTGTGGGACTGTGAAAATAAACCATTTCAAGTGATCCTCTGGCGACAATGAGATAGACAATGGAACCAGACGAGAACAGTCCTACCCAGTTGGACGCCAAGTGGAAGGGCACAGATTGAATAGTGTGATCTGTCGTGTCAAAAGACAGAGAGGTCAAGAAATATGTGGGTGGATTGTAAAGAAACACCATAAATAGCTAACAGTGGTGGATAAAGAAAATCAAGTACGAAAAGCCATTTCTATTTACACTACCCAAATCTTTTTTTCTTATTTATTCGTTTACAGGATGTGGGTGAGCCAGCCAGGTCATCCCTAATTGCTCTTGAGAGAGTGGTGGTGAGTCGCCTCAGTTCATGTGGCCGAAGTGCACCCACACTGGTGTTAAGGGGGACGTTCCAGTATTTTGAAGGGACAGCATCAAGCCAGGATGGTGCGTGGACAGGAACTTGCAGTGGCGATGTTCCATGCATCGGCTACTCAAGTCTTCCCACGTAGTATAGGTCATGGATTTGGAAGGTGCTGTCTATGAAGCCTTCGTGAGTTTCTGCAGTGCATCTTGTAGATGGTGCACACTGCTGCTGCTGTGTGTCAGTGGTGGAGGGAGTGAATGTTTATGGTGGTGGGTGGGGTGCCAATCAAGCGGGCCATTTTGTCCTGGATGATGATGCTAAGCTTTTTAAAAAAGATATTTATAAACCTTTTTCAGTTTATAAAATAGAAACAACACTAAAAAACTACAAGAAAACAAGCCAAAGCACATACCCCCCATTAACAAAACAAAAAAAAAGAACCCCCCACCCATCAACATAGCATCCCCCCCCCCCAATGGTAGGAACTAGCCTGCCCCTCTGCCCCTACACTCCACCACCCGGCCCCAACACCACTTTCCCCCCCCCACCCCCCAGCAGCTAAAAGTGACCAACTATTTGAAGTACACAATAAACGGTCGCCATCTCCAGCAGAATCTTCAATTGACCCCCTTCATGGTGTATTTCACCTTCACCAGGTGTAGGAGCTTCATAGACGGAGTTGCCAACCTGCACCCCAGCAGAACTAGCCTCCGAGCAATCAACGAGACAAAGGCAAGAAAATCAACCTTCACACCCATCCACAGCTCTGGCAAGTCCGACACCCCGGATATGGCTACTGAGGGACAGGGGTCATCTCGATGTTCAGAATTGCCAACATGGTGTTGAAAAAGAGACCCAAAAACTCAACCCATAAGGGGATCAGGGTTTATGGGGAGAAGGCAGGAGAATGGGGATCAGAAAAATATTAGCCATGATTGACTGGCGGAGCAAACCCGATAGGAGCAGAATTAGGCCACTCGGCCTATGTCTTATGGTCCAAGACCAAAACATGCACATATGATTAGCTGTCGCCCTCGAACAGCACTTGAACCCGTCCTCAACCTCCGCAAAAAAGCAGCTCATTTTAGCTCTGGTCAGGTGCGCCCTAACCACCACCTCAATGTGCATCCAGATCAGCCTCGCACACGAGGAAGTGGCATTCAAAGTACGAAGGAGCTGACTCCACACTTCATCATCGCCAGCTCGAACAGGTGGTCAGCACAAATGGGGGCCAGCCTTGACACTGGCCCCAGTATAAAATGTTGATGGAGTTGCCTCCATATTTTTAAGTGGAGACCACCACTGGGTTTGACGAGTACTTTGCCGGTGCCAACAGCACAACCCAGATTCCGCCTGCACCAAAGTATACCCCAGGCCCCCACACCATCTCTGAATCAGCAGCCCAATAATAGTATATCACATTCGACAGCGCAAGACCTCCAGGCTTTCTATTGCTCTGTAGAAAAACTCTCCGAATCCACAGAGATTTGCCCACTCACATGAAGGTTCCACGCACACCTCCCACCCACCCCCCCCCTCTCCCTCCCCCTCCCTCCCCTCACCCCCCTCCCTCTCCCCTCACCCCCCTCCCTCTCCCCTCACCCCCCTCCCCTCTCCCCCCACCCCCCCTCCCCTCTCCCCCCACCCCCCCTCCCCTCTCCCTCCACCCCCCCTCCCCTCACCCCCCCCTCCCCTCTCCCCCCACCCCCCTCCCCTCTCCCCCCACCCCCCCTCCCCTCTCCCCCCACCCCCCCTCCCCTCTCCGCCCACCCCCCCTCCCCTCTCCCCCCACCCCCCCTCCCCTCCTCTCTCCCCCCACCCCCCCCTCCCCTCCTCTCTCCCCCCACCCCCCCCTCCCTCTCCACTGAAATACAAACAAAAACCTCGGAAGGACCGACTGCACTCTACCCGCCAACGAGAGCGGCAACATGTCCCATCTTTTGAAGTCTACCTCCATTTGGTCCACCAACCTCGTCAGATTCAATTTGTGTAGGGCCCCACCAACTCCTGGCTATCTGGATCCCCAGATACCGAAAACGCCCCACTGCCCTCCTCAGCGGTAGGTCCCCTATCCCTCTTTCTTGGTCCCCTGCCTGTAGTACAAAAAGCTCACTCTTCCCTACATTGAGCTTATAGCCCGAGAACTCCCCAAATTCCCTCAGAGTCTGCATGACCTCCACCATCCCCTCCATTGGGTCCGCCACGTACAGCAGCAGGTCATCCGCGTATAGCGACACCCGATGCTCTTCTCCCCCGCGGACCACCCCCCTCCATTTATTAGACACCCTCAGTGATATGGCCACGGGTTCGATCGCCAATGCAAACAACAGGGGGGACAGGGAGCACCCCTGCCTCGTTCCTCGGTACAGCCGAAAGTACTCCGATCTCCGCCGGTTCGTCACCACACTCGCCACCGGGGCGCTGTAAAGGAGCTTAATCCAGCTAATAAACCCTCCCCCGAACCCAAACCTACGCAACACCTCCCAGAGGTACTCCCATTCTACTCGGTCAAGGGCCTTTTCCGCGTCCATAGCTGCCACTATCTCCGCCTCCCTCTCCTCCGATGTCATCATTATCACGCTTAAGAGCCGCCGCACATTGGTATTTAATTGCCTGCCCTTTACGAATCCCGTCTGGTCCTCGTGAATCACCCCCGGGACACAGTCCTCAATCCTCGTGGCCAGCACTTCTGCAATAACTTAGCGTCCACATTAAGGAGCGAAATCGGCCTGTACGATCCACATTGCAGTGGGCCCTTGTCTCGCTTCAGAATCAAGGAAACTGTCGCCTCCGACATTGTCGGTGGCAGGGTCCCCATCTCTCTTGCCTCGTTAAAGGTCCTCACTAGTAGAGGGGCCAACAGGTCCACATACTTTCTGTAGAACTCCACCGAGAACCCGTCTGGCCCCGGGGCCTTCCCCACCTGCATGCTCCCCAAACCCTTACTCAGCTCCTCCAACCCGATTGGTGCCCCCAAACCAGCCACCTCTTGCTCCTCCACCCTCGGGAACCGTAGTTGGTCTAGGAATCGTCTCATCCCCTCTTCCCCCCCTGGGGGCTGGGATCTGTACAGCTCTTCATAGAAGGCCTTGAGTACCTTGTTTATTTTTGTTGCACTCTGAACCGTGGCTCCCCCTCCATCTTTGATTCCCCCTATTTCCCTCGCTGCCGTCCTCTTACGGAGCTGGTGTGCCAGCATCCGACTGGCCTTTTCCCCGTACTCGTAGGTCGCCTCCTGCGCCTTCCTCCACTGTGCCCCCGCCTTCCCCGCGGTCAACAGGTCAAACTCCGTCTGGAGCCGTCGCCTTTCCCCAAGTAATCTTTCCTCCGGGGCCTCTGCGTATTTCCTGTCCACTCGCAAAATCTCCCCCACTAACCTCTCCCTCTCCATGCCCTCTGTCTTCTCCCTATGAGCCCTAATGGAGATTAGCTCTCCCCTGATCACCGCCTTCAACGCCTCCCATACCACCCCCACCCGCACCTCCCCGTTGTCGTTGGCCTCCAAGTACCTTTCGATACACCCCCTCACCTTCCCACACACCACCTCATCTGCCAGCAGTCCCACGTCCAGCCGCCACAGCGGGCGTTGGTCCCTCTCCTCTCCCAGCCCCATTTCCACCCGGTGCGGGGCATGGTCCGAAACGGCTATGGCCGAATACTCCGTCCCCTCCACCCTCGGGATGAGCGCCCTGCCCAGAACAAAGAAATCTATCCGGGAGTAGGCCTTGTGCACGTGGGAAAAGAAAGAAAATTCCCTGGCCTGCGGTCTTGCAAACCTCCACGGGTCCACTCCCCCCACCTGATCCATAAACCCCCTGAGCACCTTGGCCGCCGCCGGCCTCTTTCCCGTCCTTGATCTGGAGCGGTCCAGTGCTGGATCCAGCACTGTATTGAAGTCCCCTCCCATTATCAGTCCTCCTACCTCCAGGTCCGGAATGCGCCCCAACATGCGCTTCATGAATCCAGCATCATCCCAGTTTGGGGCGTATACATTTACCAACACCACCCACGTCCCTTGCAACCTACCACTCACCATCACATATCTCCCTCCATTATCCACTACGATAGTCTTGGCCTCAAATGACACATGATTTCCCACCAGAATTGCCACCCCTCTATTTTTCGCGTCCAGTCCCGAGCGAAATACCTGTCCTACCCATCCCCTTCTTAACCTAACCTGGTCTGCCACCTTCAGGTGTGTCTCTTGGAGCATAGCCACGTCTGCCTTCAGTCCCTTCAAGTGCGCGAACACTCGAGCCCTCTTCACCGGCCCATTCAGGCCCCGCACGTTCCACGTTATCAACCGGATTGGAGGGGCTCTCACCCCCGCCCCCCGCCGACTAGCCATCTCCTTTTCTGGGCCAATCCAGTGTTCGCGTCTCCCTCACCCTCCACCTTTCCCCCCCCCCCTTCCCCCCCTCTAGATCCCTGTCTAGCTTTTTTGCTCCCCCCATATCACTCCCGTAAGTCAGCTGACACCTGCTGACCCCGACTTCCCTTTGACCCCCCCCCCCCCCGTGTGGGAGTCTCCCCATCAATATACGTTCCTTCGTTCCCCTTCCCGCGCATGGGAAAAAAAAACTGCGCTTTCCAAAGCCTGCCCCGCCCCCTCTGGCGCAGCTCCTGTCGTGGCCTTGTCTCTCTCCCCCAGCCCATATAACATTCCCTGCGCGTGATTGCCCCCCTATATACAACAACCATCATACTTCAACCCTCAAACACCCCCCACCCTCACAAACCCTCAATTAGAGTCCAACTTTTCAGTTAGTATAAAGGTCCACGCCTCTTCGGGCGTTTCAAAGTAGTGGTGTTGGCCATGATGTGTAACCCACAGTCACGCTGGCTGCAACATTCCAAATTTCACTCCTTTCCGATGCAGCACCGCTTTGGCCCGGTTGAAACCCGCTCTCCGCTTAGCGACCTCCGTGCTCCAGTCCGGGTATATTCTGATCTCAGCATTGTCCCACTTACTGCTCCTCTCCTTCTTGCCCCATTTCAGGACCCTCTCTCTGTCCGTAAACAGGTGAAATCTCACCACCATCGCCCTTGGCGGCTCATTTGCCTTGGGCTTCCTCGCCAGCACCCGGTGCGCCCCTTCCAGCTCCAGCAACCCCGGGGGGCCTCCGCGCCCATCAGCGCCCCAATCATTGTGCCCGCATATGCCGCGGCGTCGGCCCCCTCCACTCCTTCTGGGAGACCCAGGATCCTCAGATTATTTCTCCTCGACCTGTTCTCCAGGTCTTCGAGTCTTCCCGCCCATGTCTTGTGTAGCGCCTCGTGCCGCTCCACTTTCACCGCCAGGCCCAAGAGCTCGTCCTCATTCTCACTCACTTTTTCCTGGATCTCCTGGATCTTTACCTCGTGGGCTTTCTGGGTTGCCCCAAGTCCTTCAATTATTGCCAACATAGGCGCCACCATCTCCTTACGCAGCTCCTCGAAGCAGCGCTTGATGAATTCCTGCATCTCCTCTTTGTCCCCGGCCGCTGCCATTTTGCTTGTTTTCCCTCTCTTCTCCCGCTGCTCCAATGCCACTTTTTTGGCCGTTTCGCTGCGGGTCCGGTCCATACAAGTTAGTAGGGGACCTCTCCTCTCTTCCCCACGGGTTGGCTGTAAAAAAAAAAAATTCCGTTGGGGCTCTTCTATCGAGCCCGAAAGTCCGTGTTCGCGGGAGCTGCCGAATCGTGCGGCTTAGCTCCGCATAGCTGCAACCGGAAGTCTCCCTGCCGAACTTTTTGAGTGTTGTTGGAGCTGCACGCATCCAGGTAATGGGAGAACATCCACTTGCTTGGTGAGCGCTTGTTGCCACTTTTCAGCCCAAGTCTGAATGTTGTCCAAGTCTGCTGCATATGGACATCAACTGATTCCTGCCTTCCGATTGCTCTGAATCATAGGATTGAGGACGTATGTGCACATGCTGCAGTGTAGTTGCATTGCCAGAATTTAAAAGATAGAACTTGTGTTCACTGCATTTTTTTTACCCAAAGGCTCCGAAGATACTTAACATATAGGGGGGCAATCACGCGCAGGGAATGTTATATGGGCTGGGGGAGAGAGACAAGGCCACGACAGGAGCTGCGCCAGAGGGGGCGGGGCAGGCTTTGGAAAGCGCAGTTTTTTTTTCCCATGCGCGGGAAGGGGAACGAAGGAACGTATATTGATGGGGAGACTCCCACACGGGGGGGGGGGGGTCAAAGGGAAGTCGGGGTCAGCAGGTGTACATCATACCCACAAGAGTAAGTGCAAAAATGGAGACATGTTGCTCACAGCAAGATCCCACAATCACAAGATGAGGAATGACTAGGAAAGGAAGAGAAAGAACTTGCATTCACATAGCAACCCCAGTGCATTGTAGTCAATGAATTGTCCTAAATGGTTAGTCTGCAAGGAAACATGGTGGCCAACTGGTCAATGACATGCCAAGTTGATCAGGGTTTTTTTGGTGGCACTGGAGAGATAATGGTTTGCCTGCAAACCAGCAGAACTCTCCTGATCCTGGTCAAATTATGCCATAGAATCTTTTACATCCACGTGAACAGACAAACTGGGCAACGGGTTAACATCCAATAGATAACCACCTCTAACAATTCAATACTCCTTCCATGTTTAACAGGTGTCAACCCAGATTCGGTGCTGCAGCCCTGAAGTGAGGAGTGGTAACTCTGAGACAGCACTACCAGCTGATCCAAGTTTCCATTGCGGCTCAATTGATTTACACGAGGAAACATCTCTTGACAACGCATTTATTGTGAAAGATGAGAACCAAGTTTTCTATGGTAGCTTCTTTTTTTAAAAAGGCGCAATGGTCCATTTATTTGAATGGAACAAATGTTGTTTTTTTTAAAAAAGCTTTCAATTAATAGAATTCACTGGCTCATATTAAACACCATCTGGAGAGACCCATCATCATGCAACAGAAGCTTCTGCAGTAACACACTGGCAGAACTCTGTTATGTAGTGTTGCAGCTTTAGACACAAAAGTCAGCCCCTATCTGCTCTGAGAGCACAGTCACTGCAGAGCTTTAGTTTCCAGCTGCTACACACAATAATCCATGCCCACTATCAATTTAAATTAGAACTGGTCTGAAACAAAACAAGAAAAGTTAAAGCAGATTACGGGTGATCAGGAAAAAAAGTTACTTAATGCATTGCCTAGTTACTTTTTATAGAACTCTACCACAAGTAGCTAAGGATAACAGTTTTAATATGTTTAAATGGAAGCTGGCTAAAAACAATGGAGAAAGTAATATTGGATTACATTGACAGAGGTGGAGGAAGCTCATATGGAGCACAAAACACAGTTCAGCTGGAATAGCTTATTTATGTGCATTCTCTGTATGCAATATGCAAGAGTCACAAGTCCAATAGCCCCTGAAAAGGAAGTCACAAAAAGTACACTGTAGCAACAATGTGGATAGAACAACTGACCAATAACCCACAAATCAAATATTAGCATGTAGTGTGCACGCCGTCAATCAGAAGAGAAACCAAGAGCAATTACGTCAAACCTTTTACAGCTTATAATTATCCTTATCCTCTGACGGATGTCTGATGACATGTCCCCATGTTCAATGACAAATAGGAGACCAAACAGACCTTGAAAACAGCACAGATTATCAGAGTATAAGAGAGGTTCATTACTGGAGCTGCAGTATTTTGATGTTACATTAGCTCATTAAATTGGTTGGCTAACATCGTATGGCTTTTTTTGAAAAACGCATTTCCCAGGGAAAGGGCAGCGAGAGCATATTTTTGACAGTACCTCTTGAAGAAATGGTTGGAGAAAATTTATCAACAGGTGCTAAAAGCCACACCACAGGCAGCTAATTTCTGCAGGGCAATCAATTTCCCACTGCTGAGATTCCCTGTTGCAGCTTTCCACACATGACATTTCTGATCTGACGTGATAGGTAGTTGTTTAACCATTTTAATACAAAGCAACATAGTTACTGTATTTAATCTGGATTTCATTTACGTTAATTTGTTTTTCCCGAGTATTTATATCTAAATCCACATTGCACTGAAGTAGGATATATTTCTGAACTTGAGTTTTAAATTTAATTATAAACATTTACCGACAGCCCTCACTTCAAAACAACCCAGTGGACAGGACGTGCACTTTAATCCGAAAAGGAATGTTAAATTGACAAATTTGAAAAAACATACGTATCCAAGCTATAGTGTGTCAAATACACAAGGCATCTTGTATTGAGTTAATTGGTCCTTGTGCCATTTTTAAAAACAAGCTGAAAATCCCAGTGGCAGAAACTGCACTGGGGGTGGGGGGCGAGGAATAAATAAGTGATCTCCAGTTGCCCGTTCATTATTGTTTAACTAATTAATTCATTTGGAAATCTCCATTTGATTTTAGTTTTGAAAATGCTACTCGGGCATAAAAGTTGGTCGAACATATCAAACAGGTCAAGTCCTTTAAAAGACTAACTTTAGCCATATTTCATAAAAACTGCAAATGCATAAGAAACTCCAAATTCCAGGGGTGGCATGATGGCACAGTGGTTCGCACTGCCGCCTCATGGCGCGAGGACCCGAGTTCGATCCCATGTCACTGTCGGTGTGGAGTTTGGACATTAGCCCACTGTCTGCATGGGTCTCACCTCCACAACCCAAAGATGCGCAGGATCGGTGGATTGGCCAGGCTAAATTGGCCCTTAATTGAAAAAAAGAATTGGGTACTTTCAATTTATTTAAAAAAAGAAACTCCAAATTCTATGAAAATAGATTCCCACTGAAGAATAATTAGTGGAAGTGAAGCTGCATTGAAAATATTTTTCATGTGTTGTAAGCACAGTGAAGACAAATTAGAAAAATGGGAAATGTTGTCTGGAATTGAGAGGTTTAGTTATGAGTGGATAGATTGGGGTTGGTTTCTTCAGAGATTTACTTGAAGGGCATTAAATCATGAAGGATACAAAGTGGATAGGAAGGACCTATTTCCCGCAGATAAACAGGGAACATAGATTTCAGGGAATCAATTGTGGATTACAGTTGTGTTGGAAAGAATTTTATTTTGATCAAGAGGTTCATATCACTGGAGGAAATGGAAGGTGTAGGTCATTCGGCCCTTCAAGCTGCCCTGCCATTCAATTAGATCATGGCCGATCTGATTGTGACCTCAATCCACTTTCCTGCCTAGTATTTGCAGTTGAGGTGCTCTAACCCAGCGTTTTTCAAACTACCCAGCCCCGGGACCCACTTTTAGCGGCCGGCCTTCGCAACCCACGCCATGCTCGTTTACCTTTTAACATGAAAAGGGGAGTCTGCTTTGCTCTCACGATCTCACGTGAATCTGGCTCAAAGGAGCAGTGGACAATGCGCACATCAGATACCGTCTTCGTCTTTATGAAATCGGAAAATCCAACCTCACATGTAGGTCGTCATGAACGGCAATAGCAACAAAATGTGTTTTATTCAGCACTGGATACTCCTGGGAGATGCTACACCAGAGTGCTGACAGCCTCGAGGGCTTTTGGCATGTTTTAATGTGGCATTACAGGTAAGCTGCAGCAACGTGATCTTTTAATTTGGAGGCAGCTCCAAGTTAATAACTGACTCTGCGGTTTCAATGTGAAACAAATCTTCATCCACTTCTCTTACAAATTCTGAACCTTCTGTCATTTGCTAGTACTTCCTTGCATATAGCATACACGGGCTTTGCCTCCTTATTAGCATGGTCACAATTGACAAAATGATACCTCAAGAAATCATTTTATACTGTATTCTGAGTTAAGTTTCTTTTTTCAGGACCGTTAACCAGAGGCCCTGGAGCTCTTAACACCAGTCCTGCTCTAACCTGCCCTGGACTCTCCCGAGCAGCTCTCTCAGGCAGATTCTGTTGAGTTCCTGTCCAATTGGTAAACTTTCTATTGGGGTCTCTGGCCATCTCTTACTTTCAAGAAAAGCATTGATCTTCACAGTTTGCTTGCCAGCAGCTGCAATATCGAAACAACTCTGCTCCCTGCCTTGTCGCCAAAAGCACGTACCTGAAATGGTGCTTCATGTCAATTCCACGTGCAGGGTGCGTAACCTGCTCTCTGTTGCCAATTCTGGCTGGAAGACTTCACACAGTCTAATTTATCTCCATTGAAAAGGCAGCAGCGGCCTCAATTCTCGATGTAAAAGCTGGTAGCGGCCGCTGGGCTCTTCTCCTGCGATCAAGATCACTGCGGGAATGGCGGAACCAATCGCTCCGCATCCCTCCCAAGACCCACCCATGGGTCACGATCCTGACATTGAAAAACCCTGCTCTAACCTACAAGGCCACAGACCAAGAGCTGGTGGTTGGGATTGGGATGAACAATGTGCCGAATTAGCCATCTCCAGTGCTCTCACTTCTGTACTTCCTCTCAAACCTGTTCTTGAATAATAAATATTCTACCCAGGCCCAGCGATATTGCATCCTTTATTAGATCAGGAAGGGGTCTTGGTTATGGGGTATTGTTTGAAAACAAATCAGAATAGTTTATTTGATAGTAGGAGCAAGTCAACAAACATCCTCGTCTACAAAGCAACTGGCATCACCACATTCCTGTATTGCCTTTCTTTCCTTGAGCAGTCCCTGTGGATTGAGGAGTACTTGTTTCCATTCTGGCTCAATGTGTTCTGAGGTGGATGATAAATCCAATGTGAGATCTGAGATTCTGCCACATGCTGGGCAGGTGGAGCTTGAAGAATTGGTTAGATGGGTTTATTTTCTGGAGGTTTGTGTACTCTATCCAATGCAAATGCCCAACTCCTCCTGATGTGCTTGGTGCCTTCTCAAATGAACATTCTCTATTTTGGTCAATCACAATCCAGAGTCTCCCCATGAGTCAGTGGTATGTCTGGCCTCTTCGAGGATCAGGAAATGAAATGAAAATTGCTTATTGTCACAAGTAGGTTTCTAATGAATTTACTGTGAAAAGCACCTAATCTCCACATTCCGGCACCTGTTCGGGAAGGCTGATATGGGAATTGAACCCGCGCTGCTGGCCTTGTTCTGCTTTACAAGCCTGCTGTTTAGCCCACTGTGCTAAATACTGGGAGCCTCAGCACTGGCCAAGGTCAGAGTAGCACAGATGCTTTGAGAGTCTGGTATCAGGTGTATAAGCAACATGTCCCACTCAGTGGAGCTAGTTTTGAATAATTAGCCCCTAAATGCTGGGTGTTGGCTTAGGATGGGTGGGGCTCTGCCCTGTATAGGCCCTTAGTGAGACCACACCAAGAATAGTGTGGGCACTTTTGGTTCTCCTCACCCAAGAAAAGACGTACTTGTCATAGAGGGAGTGCAGTGCAAGTTCCCCAGGCTGATTTCTGGGATGGCAGGACTGTAATGAAATGAAATGAAAATCGCTTATCACCACAAGTAGACTTCAAATGAAATTACTGTGAAAAGCCCCTAGTCGCCGCATTCCGGTGCCTGTTCGGGGAGGCTGGTACGGGAATGCAAGAGAAATTGGGTCAACTAGGCCTTTATTCACAGGACTTTAGAAGAATGAGAGGGGATCGCACAAACTATGACATTCTGACAGGACTGTGAACCGATTGCAGTCAGAGATCATAGGGATGATGCTTCCCCTGGCTGGGGGAAGTCTAGAACAAAGGGCTGCAGTCTCAGGATACGGGGTAAACCATTCAGGACTGAGATTCGGAGAAATCTCCGTACTCAAGAGTGATAAACCTGTGGAATTCTCTCCCACTTAAGGCCGTGGAGGCCAAATCACTAAATGCACTGAGATAGAATTCTAGACCGTGAAAGTGTCAATGGGAACGCGAGGAGAGTGGGAGTATGGCATTGAGATAGAGGATCATCCATGATCACAATGGATGGCGGAGCAGGCTTGATAGGCCAAATGACCTACCCCTGCTCCTATTTCCCATGTTTCAAAACCATGTTGTTATTCTCATGTTTGAGATCCTGGTCCTCAAATATTCCTTTTCTCAACTGAACTGGCACATTCTAGGTGATGATGAATTTTGTCATCGAAGTCGGTCTTCCTCCGGAGGCGGCTCCCAAGATATGGAAAATGATCCACATTTTCCAGTATTTATTTGTTGACTATAATCAACAAGGGGAAGGGTGGGTGGGGGGTTATTTTGCTGTGGAAGAGGGCCCTCATTTTCCGGGTGTTCGGTGAAAGGCCAATTTTCCCATTCACTCTGGAGAAGAAAATTGACAATGACCTGGAGCTCAATATCTGAGTGAGCATACACAGAAGTGTCCTCTGTCTCCTGATGCTATATGACCAAGGTTGGAATGGTTTGGGATTGAAGGAGATCTAGCTTGAACAGTTTCCCATCTTTCTGGAGATTCCCTCGAAGCCTGCAGGTAAACGGCTGGAGGTGAAGTGCAGAAGGAGAAAGGGTTGGAGCAATGTCACAGCCTTGTTTGACCTCCTGTTTTCGCTGAAACTGGGTTTGCGGTGGTTCCATTTGTGGGGAACATGGCTTGCATGTCATAATGGAAAAGGCAAAGGGTGGTGTCAAATTTCTGGAGGTCATTGAGGAAAATCTTGAAATGATCTTCCCTGTGGCAGGCAGCCGTTACTGCAATCGGACTTGTCTTCTTTCATTAATATAGCGCCCACAGTGTCCCAGAGATCCCCAGTATGAACATAGACCCCAAGATCTCTCTGCTCCTCCACATTGCCAAGAACTCTACCGTTAACCTTGTATTCCGCATTCATATTTGTCCTTCCAAAATGGACAACCTCACACTTTTCAGGGTTAAACTCCATCTGCCACTTCTCAGCCCAGCTCTGCATCCTATCTATGTCTCTTTGCAGCCGACAACAGCCCTCCTCACTATCCAAAACTCCACCAATCTTCGTATCGTCTGCAAATTTACTGACCCACCCTTCAACTCCCTCATCCAAGTCATTAATGAAAATCACAAACAGCAGAGGACCCAGAACTGATCCCTGCGGTACGCCACTGGTAACTGAGATCCAGGCTGAATATTTGCCATCCACCACCACTCTCTGACTTCTATCGGTTAGCCAATTCGTTATCCAACTGGCCAAATTTCCCACTATCCCATGCCTCCTTACTTTCTGCATAAGCCTACCATGGGGAATCTTATCAAATGCCTTACTAAAATCCATGTACACTACATCCACTGCTTTACCTTCATCCACATGCTTGGTCACCTCAAAGAATTCAATAAGACTTGTAAGGCAAGACCTACCCCTCACAAATCCGTGCTGACTATCCCTAATCAAGCAGTGTCTTTCCAGATGCTCAGAAATCCTATCCTTCAGTACCCTTTCCATTACTTTGCCGACCACTGAAGTAAGACTAACTGGCCTGTAATTCCCAGGGTTATCCCTAGTCCCTTTTTTGAACAGGGGCACGACATTCGCCACTCTCCAATCCCCTGGTACCACCCCTGTTGACAGTGAGGACGAAAAGTTCATTACCAACGGCTCTGCAATTTCATCTCTTGCTTCCCATAGAATCCTTGGATATATCCCGTCAGGCCCGGGGGACTTGTCTATCCTCAAGTTTTTCAAAATGCCCAACACATCTTCCTTCCTAACAAGTATTTCCTCGAGCTTACTAATCTGTTTCACACTGTCCTCTCCAACAATATCGCCCCTCTCATTTGTAAATACAGAAGAAAAGTACTCGTTCAAGACCTCTCCTATCTCTTCAGACTCAATACACAATCTCCCGCTACTGTCCTTGATCGGACCTACCCTCGCTCTCGTCATTCTCATATTTCTCACATATGTGTAAAAGGCCTTGGGGTTTTCCTTGATCCTACCTGCCAAAGATTGTTCATGCCCTCTCTTAGCTCTCCTAATCCCTTTCTTCAGTTCCCTCCTGGCTATCTTGTATCTCTCCAATGCCCTGTCTGAACCTTGTTTCCTCAGCCTTATATGTCTCCTTTTTCCTCTTAACAAGACATTCAACCTCTCTTGTCAACCATGGTTCCCTCACTCGACCATCTCTTCCCTGCCTGACAGGGACATACATATCAAGGACACGGAGCACCTGTTCCTTGAACGAGTTCCACATTTCACTTGTGTCCTTCCCTGCCAGCCTATGTTCCCAACTTATGCACTTCAATTCTTGTCTGACAACATCGTATTTACCCTTCCCCCAATTGTAAACCTTGCCCTGTTGCACATACCTATCCCTCTCCATTACTAAAGTGAAAGTCACAGAATTGTGGTCACTATCTCCAAAATGCTCCCCCACTAACAAATCTATCACTTGCCCTGGTTCAAGTACTAAATCCAATATTGTCCCTCCTCTGGTCAGACAATCTACATACTGTGTTAGAAAAGCTTCCTGGACACACTGCACAAACACCACCCCATCCAAACTATTTGATCTAAAGAGTTTCCACGCAATATTTGGGAAGTTAAAGCCGCCCATGACTACTACCCTATGACTTCTGCACCTTTCCAAAATCTGTTTCCCAATCTGTTCCTCCACATCTCTGCTACTATTGGGGGGCCTATAGAAAACTCCTAACAAGGTGACTGCTCCTTTCCTATTTCTGACTTCCACCCATACTACCTCAATAGGGTGATATTCCTCGAACTGCCTTTCTGCAGCTGTTATACTATCTCTAATTAATAATGCCACCCCCCCCCCCCACCTCTTTTACCACCCTCCCTAATCTTATTGAAACATCTATAACCAGGGACCTCCAACAACCATTTCTGCCCCTCTTCTATCCAAGTTTCCGTGATGGCCACCACATCGTAGTCCCAAGTACCGATCCATGCCTTAAGTTCACCCACCTTATTCCTGATGCTTCTTGCGTTGAAGTATACACACTTCAACCCATCTCCGTGCCTGCAGGTACTCTCCTTTGTCAGTGTTCCCTTCCCCACTGCCTCACTACATGCTTTGGCGTCCTGAATATCGGCTACCTTAGTTGCTGGACTACAAATCCGGTTCCCATTCCCCAGCCAAATTAGTTTAAACCCTCCCGAAGAGTACTAGAAAACCTCCCTCCCAGGATATTGGTGCCCCTCTGGTTCAGATGCAACCCGTCCTGCTTGTACAGGTCCCACCTTCCCCAGAATGCGCTCCAATTATCCAAATACCTGAAGCCCTCCCTCCTACACCATTCCTGCAGCCACGTGTTCAACTGCACTCTCTCCGTATTCCTAGCCTGCTACATCTGCTTAGTTTGGATACAGCTCTCCAACTGAAAGCGAAACTAAACACAGAGCCAAAAAGAGCTTTCAGCTCCACCCACACAATGACATCACTGCAGCCATTTGATAAAACACACTTTTCTTTAAGGGACATTCACATGACACCCTTTATACTTCTCCTCATACAAGGAAATCAAAAAAAGCATCCTATCGGGCTGCATCACAACCTGGTATGGCAACTGCTCAGCCCAGGACCGCAAGAAACTTCAGAGAGTCATGAACACCGCCCAGTCCATCACACGAACCTGCCTCCCATCCATTGACTCCATCTACACCTCCTGCTGCATGGGGAAAGCGGGCAGCATAATCAAAGATCCCTCCCACCCGGCTTACTCACTCTTCCAACTTCTTCCATCGGGCAGGAGATACAGAAGTCTGAGAACACGCACGAACAGACGCAAAAACAGCTTCTTCCCCACTGTCACTAGACTCTTAAATGACCCTCTTATGGACTGACCTCATTAACACTCCACCCTGTATGCTTCATCCGATGCCAGTGCTTATGTAGTTACATTGTGTATGTTGTGTTGCCCTATTATGTATTTTGTTTTCTTCCCTTTTCTTCCCATGTACTTAATGATCTGTTGAGCTGCTCACAGAAAAATACTTTTCACTGTACCTCGGTACACGTGACAATAAACAAATCCAATCCAATGGTGCAGTGGCAACATCATTGGACTAGTAATCCAGAGGCCTGGGCCAATGCTCTGGGGGCATGGATTCAAATCCCACCACAGCAGCTGGTGAAATTTAAATTTAATTCATAAATCTGGAATTGAAAGCCTACATGTGACTTCAGACCCACAGCAATATGATTGACTCTTAATTGCCCTCTGAAATGGCCTAGCAAGCCACTCAGTTCAAGGGCGATTATAGATAGGCAACAAATGCTGGGCCTATTAGTGACGTTCAGATCCCACGAAAGAAAGAAAGATAGGTAAATGTCTGTGATTCTGATGTCACTGCAAAAATGGGAGTGAAAACATTTCCCAACATCAGAGAATAAAACTTTGCCTCTATTTTCTAAACACAGCAAATATGGTACAAGTTTGGCAAATGAGATTTTAAAAACTGTCAACCGTGGCTCAGTTGGTTGCACTCTTGCCTCTGACTCACTGTTGTTTCAAGTTCCATTCCAGGGCTTGAACTCATCTGTTTATCTGAGGAAGGATGTTCTTGTTATGGAGGGAGTGCAGCGAATGTTTACCAGGCTGATTCCTGGGATAGCGGGACTGTCACATGAGGAAAGACCAAGTCAGTTAGAATTACATTCATTGGAGTTTTGAAGATTGAGGGGGCCTCATGGAAACGTGTGGAATTTTAACAAGAGTAGACAGGGTAGATTCAGAAAGAATGTTCCCAATGGTGGGGGGAGTCCAGACCTCGGTGTCATAGTTTGAGGATAAAAGGGTGAACCTTTTAGGACTATGGGGAGGAGAAATTTCTTCACCCAGAGTAGTAAATCTGCGGAATTCACTACCACAAAAAGTAGTTGAGGACAAGCATTGTGTGATTTCAAGAAGGAATTAGATGGGGCAGGCGGCTAGATCAGGGTATTGAACTTGATGATCAGCCATGGTCATAATGAATGGCGGAGCATGTTCGAAAGCCCAAATGGCCTCCTCCTGCTTCTACTTTCGATGTCCTAGGGTCCCAGGTTCAATTCCCGGCTTGGGTCTGTCTGTGTGGAATCTTCACGTTCTCCTCATGTCTGCATGGGTTTCCTCCGGGTGCTCCGGTTTCCTCCCACAAGTCCAGAAAGATGTGCTATAAGGTAATTTGGTCATTCTGAATTCTCCCTCAGTGTACCCGAACAGGCGCCAGAATGTAGCGACTAGAGGATTTTCACAGTAACGTCATTGCAGTGTTAATGCAAGCCTACTTGTGACAATAAAGATTATTTATGTATGTTTCTATGTAAACCTAGCTCGACAGACCAATACAGCGCTGTCAGAGGTGCCATCTTTTAGATGACAGGTTAAACCAGAGCTCCATCTGCCCACTCAGGTGGATGGTGAAACTCTCACGGCACTTATTTCAAATGGTCGATATTTATCCCTCACAATATCACAGAAACAGACTATCTGGTCATTATTACACTGCTGTTTGTGGGAGCATGTTTTGCGCAAATTCACTGTCATGTTTCCTATGTTACAATAGTGACAATACAGAACTTCAGAGTCAAAAAGTGTTTTGACACATTGATTATGAAAGCACCATATAAATCCAAGTCTTTCTTTCAAAAGTGACATACTGCCCTTTTGTATCAGATTCTGCATTGTAAAATGGGAGGAGACATCTTCTGTGCCACATGGCCTATTACTGTCCTGAAAAATTCCAATATAATATGATTCTGCAGCCTCGTCGTAAATTATCAAGAAACGGAAACACATTGGGATTGAAAATCCCATTCTTTTAAAAAAATTCAGCTGTTCTTACTTTTTTCTGCACAAAACCTAACAGGAACACGTCAACTTTAGTATACTTATAAATTCGGAAACTTCTCCAAACTTTACAATTATTAGTCCACAGAACCACTCTCCAAATTGTCATGCCATAACATTAAATTTTGTAATTATAATCACACAGCTGCCAACATCTGTTCCAATTCCTTTGCTCAAATAGACCATTGATGTTAGAAAAACAATGCCACCACAGAACGCAGAGTTAACCTCCCAGAACATGTAGTCATCATGTCTCAGTAGTTCATGGTCAACATTACAACTTCTGAACTAATATTTCACTGATTCTATTTCACAATTATTGTAACTTAAACAAATGGAGTACTCTCAAATCCTCCAAGCCCAAGTCAATGGCATTTCATCTAGAAATCGGAGTCGTAGAATTTCTAACAGCCAATTCTGTATTTTGCAAATTGATTAGCAGGAATTTAACTTATGTTTAGTAATCGACATAAAACTCCTCGGACCCTGCATTTGTTTTGAAGCAGGATATCAATATATTTTGCATAGTTATTAAGGTTTTCACACCTACAATTCTACTGCATTCAGATGTTCTGCCTCATCCAATTTTCTTCTTTGCTGAAGGAGCTGACTTATTCTTAGGAGTGCCAATAGTTTTCTAGCACATCACCCATATAGCCATTCGGCACACATGACCTTGAACAGTGTGTGTTTACTATTTAGACTACATATGGCTTCATAGTCAAGTCCACTAATCCCACATGATGTTAGACGGAAGTTATGAAAAACAATCAGATACAGCAAGCCTGGCTTATTCTGATACCCAGGTTACTCCATCCCACGGCCGTCAACATCAATTCACGCGCCCCCTGACCACGGACCTGACTGATCCCAGTATATTGAACAGAACCTGGAAACTGAACGAGAGGTTTCATAGTCTGCATAAATGACTTTGTACAGCAACATCTACTTTTACCCACTGGACCATTCAGGGAGTCCGAAATAAGAATTTATTTCTTGGGGCCAAAATGTAACATAATTGGGGAATCTTTCACCGAAATAGCCTTTTGTTACACTCATGAGCACTATATTGTATCACAGTTAGGTCAATAAAGATTATGCCATGTGCTCTGTACGTTAATATTTTGATTAATGTCTCTTGACAATTTAGCAATGAAACACAATTGTCTTTTCTTACATAAAGATATAAGGATTTAGTAGAATTTAAGGCCCCTGGTATGTCTTAAGGATAAACTGAAATATCATAAATAAAAACAACAGTAACGCAAATGATTAAAAGATAAATCCAATAGTCAATGCATGCAGTAACTTAATAAATGCAGGCCGGACAAAAAGTCATCAACCTGAAAGGTTAACACTCTCCCTCTCCAGAGATGCTGCTCAGTTTCCAGTATTTTGTGTTTTCATGCTTCTACTAACAATGTGAAATAGCATGATGGCGAGCTTACTGGTGCATATATATTTTGCTGCCTTTAGTAATATGAAAATATCAATGGAATTTCCTGTTCAAACCTCTCCACTTTTTCTTGTAAGATGCACCTCAAAACCTACCTGTTTGACTAGGTTTCTGGTTTCCTTATGTGATTCGGAGTCAAATGTTGCTTTAAACCACTCCAGTGAAGTGCCTTTAGATGTTTTATGCTTTTTAAAAATAAATTTATAGTATCCAAATAAGGGGCAATTTAGTGTGGCCAATCCACCTAACCTGCACATCTGTGTTGTGAGAGTGAAACCCACGCAGACACTAGGAGAATGTACAAACTCCACACAGTGAACCGGGGTCGAGAGCAAACCCGGGTCCTCAGCACCGTAGGCAGCAGTGCTAACCACTGCACCACCATGCCGCCCATTAGATGTTTTATGGTAAAGGTACATTATGAATACAAGTTGTTGGCGTTGGAAGTATTATTTTGATAACATCAGGAACTATTTTCACATCCTTCTTGCAGGGCAGTCTTTTCAATTCCGGAGTCTACTTTAATAGAATTTCACTCAAATTGCAATCACAGAATTATTCATTCTAATAAGTAAATTTGGTATTTGTAAATCAAGTTACCATGAAGTCACATAATTGTACATTGTATCCATTAAAAATCACATGGGGTTCAGTTTCTCTTGCATCGATATAATGTTTTCTCATAACTCTCAAACGTTGTTTAAATATAGCAATCAGTTTGAAAACAATAAAATGTCCCACAGTACTTCCCCAAAGTGAAACGTGACAATGGGAAGCAATATTGAGAACATGACAAGAGACATGGACAAAGTAGTAGCTTTTGAGAGGGTCTTTGAAGGCCAAAGAGATATCAAGACAGAACAATAAAGTGCTAAATATGGTACATGGTTTGGGCCCTGAATGAAGTACTTAAATTATGAAATTTATATGTACTTCAGTGGCAGTAATGTAATGGTGTACTGGTTTGTAACTTAAATAGTCTTATTTTGACATTACCCTTTTAATATCACACCCACCATTACCATGCTATCTGCTGAATTTGTTCCATGATTGGTCCATGCTTGCTTGTTTTTAAACTGATTTCTTAGTCATAGACACACAGAAAATAGGAGCTGAAGGAGGCCATTTGGCTGTTTGAGCCCGCTCCGCCATTCATTATGATAATGGTTGATCATCCAACTCAATAGCCGCTTATCCCCAAATCTTTTGATCACTTTAGCCCAGAATGCTATATCTAACTAACTTCAGCAAGACATCCCTGCTCCGGTACTCGAATCTTCTCGCTACAAAGAACAAAGAAATGTACAGCACAGGAACAGGCCCTTCGGCCCTCCAAGCCCATGCCGACCATACTGCCCGACTAAACTACAATCTTCTACACTTCCTGGGTCCGTATCCTTCTATTCCCATCCTATTCATATATTTGTCAAGATGCCCCTTAAATGTCCCTATCGTCCCTGCTTCCACTACCTCCTCCGGTAGCGAGTTCCAGGTACCCACTACCCTCTGCGTAAAAAACTTGCCTCGTACATCTACTCTAAACCTTGCCCCTCTCACCTTAAACCTATGCCCCCTAGTAATTGACCCCTCTACCCTGGGGCAAAGCCTCTGACTATCCACTCTGTCTATGCCCCTCATAATTTTGTATACCTCTATCAGGTCGCCCCTCAACCTCCTTCGTTCCAGTGAGAACAAACCGAGTTTATTCAACCGCTCCTCATAGCTTATGCCCTCCATACCAGGCAACATTCTGGTAAATCTAAGAATTTGGTATGTTGGCTATGAAGGCCAACATACCATTTGCCTTCTTTAACGCCTGCTGCACCAGCATGATTACTTTCAACGACTGGTATACAAGGACATCCAGGTCTTGTTGCACATTTCCCCCCTCTCGATCTATAGCCAGATAATAATCTGCCTTTGGTTTTGCTACCAAAGTGAATAACCTCACATTTATCCACATTATAATGCACCTGCCATACATTTGCCCACTCACTCAGCTTGTCCAAATCACACTGAAGGATCTCTGCAACCTCCTCACAGCTCACCCTCCCACCTAACTTTGTGTCATCTGCAAATTTGGAGATATTACATTTAGTTCCCTCATCAAAATCTTTAATATACATTGTGAACAGCTGGGGCTCGAACAAGGATCCCTGCAGTACCCCACGAGTCACTGCCTGTCATATGGGGGAAAAAACGTTATTCCTACTCTTTGTTTCCTGTCTGACAACTAGTTTTCCATCCATCTCAATACACTACCCCCAATCCCATGCACTTTAATTTTATACGCTAATTTCTTTTGTGGGTCTTTGTCGAAAGCCATCTGAACGTCCAATTAAACTACATCCACTTGCTCCCCAACGTCAACACTACTAGTTACACACTGGAAGAATTCAAGTAGATTTGTCAAGCAGGATTTCACTTTCGTAAATCTATGTTGACTATGTCCAATCATTCCACCGTTTTCCAAGTGCTCTATTAAACCTTTAAAAATGGACTCTAGCATTTTCCCTACTACCAATGTCAGGCTGACTGGTCTATAATACCCCGTTTTCTCTCTGCCACCCTTTTTAAATAGTGGGGTCACATTAGCTACCCTCCAACCCGTAGGAGCTGTTCCAGAGTCTACAGAATCTTGGCGGATGCCCACCAATGCATCCACTATTTCAAAGGCCACTTCCTAAAGTATTGTGGGATGTAGATTATCAGGATTTATCAGCATTCAACTCCATCAATTTCCCCAACACCATTTCCCTATTAACACTGATTTCTTTCAGTTCTTCCATCTCACTAAACCTGGTGTTCCCCAACAGGAGGCTTTCCCAAGCATGCTAAGAACATAACAGGAGAAGGCAGACAACTGACTCCTCAAGCCAGTCCTGCCATTCAACAGGATCATGTCCGATCTAATTGTGACCGGAACTCCACTTTCCTAACTCCACTCCATAGCCCTCAACGTCCTTGCCAATCAAGTCTGTCTAACTCAGCTTTGAATATAAGCAATGACCCAGCCTCTACTACTTGCTGGGGAATAGAGTTTCAAAGACTGACAACCCTCATGGAAGAAATTGCTCCTCATCTCAATCTTATAACTATGTCCCCTACTTATAGGTTCCCCCACAAGGCAAAAAATCTTTGCAGCATGTACCCTGTCAAGTCTCCATCTCATACACGAGGTACATAGGCTGCAAATCCCAAAGACTAGTGGATTGTATCAAAATCATGTTCCAGCCGCTGTTCCCAAGAGTCAAGGTATAGATCGTACTCAACCAGCCTGTGATTGCGAAACTCAAGACAGTGTCCAACATTAGATGTGATTCTGCGATTGGATAACATTTGCCAAATAATCCTCAGTGCTAAAAATTACACCGACACCCAATTTAAGATTGTCAGTCGGGCTCGCAGTGTGGTGTACTTGCGTGCACTGGAAGCTACATACATTTGTCTGCACCGACCCTTTGAATGAGCTACCCAGTTACACTCGCCCATCCACCCCACCCTCTCCCTGTAACCTAACCTGCACATCCTTGGACACTAAGGGTCAATTTAGCATGGCCAATCCACCGAACCTGCACACCTTTGGACTATGGGAGGGAAACTGAAACCCACGCAAACACGGGGAGAACGTACAAACTCCACACAGAGACCTAAAAATTTAACCCGGCTCCCTAGTGCTGTGAGCCAGCAGTGCTAATCACTGTGCCACCATGCCATGTATATTAATACACAGGGCCCTGTTCTTTGCAAACAGAAAGAACATGTACACACATTGCACCTGTTTCAGCTAAACAAAATTATTCACTGATTCATTCCCCAGGACAATGGTTGGCTATTAGCTGTCAGTCATCAACTGGTATATTCTCCATGGCAATATCTCTACCACAGTCCACTTGCCAACCAATCAACATTCTCTTTTCAAACTAAATTGTATAAATTGTTTCCCCCCTCATACTGGGTATTCTTGTGAAGCATCCTGATAAATCAAAACGAAAAGCTTTGATTTGTCACTTTTTTTCAGCAATACATATATGTTTCAATAAGATCATCTCTCATTTGTTTCAAATTCCAATGGGTATAGGTCCAGCCTGCTCAACCATTCCTTTATCCTAGGAAATCAGCCTACTGAATCTTCTCCGAATTATTCCAATGCAAGTATATCCTTCGTAAAGGAGACCAAAACTGTAAACTGTATTCTAGGTATGATCTCACCAATGCCTTGCACAGCTGTCGCAAGACTTTTCTACTCTTATACTCCATCATCGCCTTTGCAATAAAGACCAGTAACGGCACACACAAAAAATCAGTTACTCTGCCTCTATCATTGTTAAGTCAGCAAGGAGACCAAGATATCAAAAATTGCATCATTCATAGATGCCATTAAAAAAGTTAAGCATGGTACAGAGTGCAACACTGACCTTTAATCTGAGCATCTTGGTTTGAATGTAACCCAAACAGATAAAATGAAATCCCTTCCTCCTACCACAATGATCTATCTAATTACCTGGTCAATGTTAAGCCTACAGGACAATCCCCCTATTGCTGTCTCCCTGTTTACACATGCCATACTTCCAGTCAGAAAAAGCAAAGACATTGAAATCCCGCGTCTGAAACAGGCAAATGTTTTTAAATAATGAAACACAAGTGATGTAATAAACCCTTTTATTTAATGTTCTTGCTTTAAATTGGGCCCAAGCACTTTAAATTACTAACAAATATATCTATGCTAATCTGGAAATAGAATTTTACAAATAAAGAGAAATAAATAAAATACAATTGAACAGATGGGGCCTCTATCCTCTGCCACATAGAAGGAGAGGTGATCTTATTGAAACATATATGATCCTGAGGCGACTTGACAGGGCGGTTACTGGGAGGATGTCCCCTCTTGTGGAGGAGACGATATAAAAATAAGAGGTCTCCCTTCTAAAACTAAATTGAGCAGATTTTCTTTCCTCTCAGAGTGGCGTTAGTCTGTGTAATTACCTTCCCCAGAGAGCCCGTGGAGACTAGGTCACTGAATTTATACAAGGCTGAGTTAGATAGACTTAAAGGGACAAATGGCCTACTCCTGCTCAAAACTCCCACATTCCTATGAAATAACGGTTTAAGCTACAAATGCACAAAACAGTCTTTCTGCCAATCCAGTCCCATTTTCCTTCATCTGATTGTTTTCCTCTGGCCATCTTTCTGCCACTCCACGCCCACAAACTGGCCTCTCAAACCCGAGGTGTTCTCAGTTGGGTGTTGGGAGGCAAAAACACATTGTATATCAATGAGCACATCTAAAAGACTGCAAGTTTGGAAACTGCTCAAGACAGGAGGCCTGGTGGCATAAATGTGAGAAAGCCCAAATAACTCATCCTGGTTGGTCGATTCAATCATTACTCACCATTAAATGGTACAACATAGAAGATGGCCTTCCGGTATGTTCATCTGCCAACAAAGCACGGTTAGCTGCACCAACCAGATGCTATAAGCCACACATCATTGTTGTCTGTACCTAGTAACAGCTATGGATTATAAACTAGATGTAGAGCCATGCCATCAAACAGCTGTTGCTAATATGCCATGCAGGGCTAAGACAGAGCATAGCACCAGTTAGTTGTGGCCTCAGGTTCAGCACTGCCTGCTTCCAGAGATGCTGCAATGCAGACATCAGAGATTGGTAATTCTATTTCTAGTCTTATGAGGCACCACCTCAAATTCAATAAGGTAAAGTCGCCATAGTCCCGGATGACCATAGGCTGCTTTCCTCTTTTGAGGTGGAGAGCTGGCTGACTGGTGGTGGTTTACCTTGAGGGGCACCACAACTCAGGCGAGGGGCGAGATTGAGAAGTGGAGCCTTCATGAATAACCTCTCAAAAAGTGATCATATACTGAGCTACTCAGTAATTCACCCACCAAGTCACAACGTGTAATTTCTTTGACCTCCTCACAAACATCTTAATCCCCTACTATTTTCCGGCATGACAAAAACAGCTTATGGGTTGAAAAGTTTTTCAAAAGATTTCTCTCACTGTCAGCTACAAGTGATGTTCTGTTAGTCTCATTTACACTCCCTCTAGATCCATCTTTTGTTCTTTTCTTGTTCCATTACTATTTTGTCTTGTGCCATCATTCCTTTTGCCATTTGATCTCGCCTGTCACTTTTTCTTTCCTCCCCTTCCACTTTCCCTGCCTCTTGCTGAAAGCCTCTCTAGCTTTTTTCAGTTTTGTCAAAAGGCCTTGATGTAAAACATTAATTCTGCTTCTCTGTCCACAGATGTTGTCCAACTTGCTGAGTATTTAATACTTTTTCTGACGTCTGGCATAGAGTATTTTGCTTTTGACCCATTTTGCACTTGAATATTCTACATTTCCAGCAATGAGGGTATATTTTTGCTAGATGTGCCATCCTCATTAAATTAATTGACATGTACAGGTGATGGATTCATTAATCAGTGTTGTCCTCCCGAAAAAAGCCTTTCTCACCTCCTAGTGGTGAGTCACAGCAGTATTAGTACAAATTTATAAAACTAAATCCTCTGGCAAACCTCTCAGCTTGAAAAATGGTGCATGGAAAAAAAGATGCATTTTTTAAAAAAAATTTAAACGGATTTTATCAAAATAAATGACATAGCTTGGCATTATCAAGTGTAAAGTTCACATAGTTTGGAAGGTTACTCACAATCTTTGGTAATGAAATGCAACTGGGCATACCATCTACAGGAATTACACCTGGGGCAAAACAATGTACTAACTTACAGATAAATATTACAGCAGATAATGTTTGAAAGGATCTTTAAGAACAAATCACACTAACTTCTGGTATTGCAAGAGCCTTCAATAGCTCAAATGAATAACATCTTCTGAAAAGCTTGGACCACACATGCAACTGAGCGGAGCTGTGACACATGGATGTTAATCTGAATGTATAAGGAGAGAAGTTTGGGAGAGGGCTGACGAATCATGCTCATATGTTCTTTGGGGGGGGCGGTGAGGAGATGGAGAACTTTTGGGAGGCCGTGTTCAGGACCCTAGGTTTGTAGGGGTTGAGGTGAAGCCGGACCCTATGGTGGCAACCTTTGGTGTATCGGAGGTCCCGGACCTGCTGGAGGGGGAAGGGACCGATGCCATGGCCTTCGCCTCTCGGATTGCTCGGTGACGGATACTTTTGAATTGGAGGTCAGCGATGCCACTGGGTGTCGCAACATAGCTGGGGGATCTACGCAAATTTCTCAGCTTGGAGAGGAGGGCTTCGAAGTACGGCAGAGGCGTTTCATGGCTATATTTGAGGAGCTGTTTGTCGCAGGGGGCAGGATTAAAAGTACAAACTGTATACATTGATTGGATGTTAAGCTTCTCTTATTTTGTTGAATGTGTTTGGAATAAAATATCCTTATAAAAATATATATATGAGTGTAAGGGAAGAGCTAACAGCACACATGTGCGTTAACATGAAAAGGTTCTTATTTTGTGTTTCTACTGGCAGGATGAAAAGGGTTTTGGAGCAATCATATCTTGAAGGCACCTGGTGCTTCCTACCGGTATGAAGTAGTGTTCAAGGTAGAGTATCGGCAGTATCTTCCTGGGATTAGGATTACCAGGCAGTGTATACGTAGTGCAGAGGCCAGTGACAAGACCAATTCGAAAGAATGCTTTGCGCTTTGGCACTACTTCAAACGGGATACCAGTTTGTTAGAAAGCATGCTGCAGGGGTGATTCCAGGCCAAAGATGTCATGTTCTGAAGAAGAATTCAAGCAACTAAACTTTCTTTCCCGCTGAAGAAAATCGAGGGAAACCATGACACGTAGGGAGACCATGACATGAAAGCAATCAATAAGGCTTTATTTGAAGTAAAACAAGGCCAATGAACCAAAGTCTACAGGACAAGTACAAACTTCAAAGGCCTCGAACAAGATGAAAAATTCAAAACAAGAAATTCTGAGGAGAGTGGGCATAAGGAACAGACTCAGAGTAGGTGAGTGATTTGCAGCCAGTTACCAGCCTAAAAAGGAGCTTAGATTAAAGCATTGAATTGTCATTTACTGCTTGATTTTTCTCAAACTTGGAAGACCACGATGGAGTAACCGTACACAGGATGGGTCGATTAGCATTTTTGTTTTTCAATCCGGATTTAAAATCACCAGGAATCTTCTTGGGGGTCTTCCCAGTTGGCTACTGTAACCTCCAGAAACTCTGATTAGATGTGTAAACGGGGTTCCCGCCAAGGTTACAGTGACCAATCAGGAAAACCTCAGGAAATTCCCACTGTATGTTCCTGCAACTAAATATTATCATGGAACTCAGCTTAGATGAAGGCACAGACACGACAGTATGATGATGTTTTGGGTCACTCAGGACTAACGTAGCTATCATTCATTCAACTGTGCTCAGGTTGTTTTGGTCTGTATCTTTTTAATCCTGTACATGTACCAAATTGTGATGTGACATAAATACAAGTTGTTGACCGAGTAACAGATCACAAGTAATAAACTGCCCCCCCCCAAAAAACAATCCCTCCCCTTTCTCCCATTTAATGTACAATGAGAGCTAACTATCTGGTAATTACTGTCTGTAACGTTGTAGTGTCTAGTGGCAATAGTTTTATTTTGCTTTCACTGCATTGTTTGTCACATCAACAGAGACTAAGATGACCACCAACAGCCAACATTCACCATGTGTTAGATGCATGATAATATCCTCAGAAACAGATCAATGGCTAAGCCAGAATTACTGCAAGTTTAACTGTGCTATTTTCAGTCAACCATCATAAATCAGGCAGTAAATACTCAGCAAAAAAAAATTGCTTGCTTAAAACAAATTAAATGCAAACGTGCCCTTAAAATGCTGTCAATGTATAAATAATGTCACTGAAATGTCAAACGAGTTGTAATTTTTAATAATTTTAACAGGAGAGTGTAAATTCCAATTGGGACTTTTTTGACATCTCACCAAACATTACAACTCAGGGTTTTGCAAATGTGTCATCAAATGTATTAGTTCATTAATTAATCAATAAACAAACAAAGCTGCTACACAAAGTTCACTGAACCTCAAATCTCAACAATAAAACAAGTTACTGTGCAACATTTCAAAGATCACAGCCATTCACCAAAATACAGCCAGAGACCAAAGTTGCAAAACCATATTCTGAAAATAGGTCACCACTTTTCAGAGCCACACTTTTTGCCTCTGGAATTAGATTGCTGTACAGATAACATGCAGCAAAAGGAAACTGAAAATAATGAATCACAATCACTCTAAAAATTGTAGGTGAAATATTATATTGCTTCAGACAAATGTATAGCCCCTTCACAAATATATTGCATAAAAATATACACAATAAATCCAGAGTAGTTGAATACCCCATCAAGTGACAATATAAGTTATGAATTGCCAGCCAGAACAATAAAAAAGTTTCAGGTAAAAGGTACTGCTCACAAAACCACGCTCTGCACATGGCTCAAGCACCTCAAACAATCGGTGCACTTTGCAAACGACTGCCGACTTCCTAAGCTGTCTGCAGAGGATGACAAAAATAGATTGACAGCACCAAGCTAACTGACTTGTACAGTTAAGCAACACCCAATGCAACGAGCGCAAGAGGTTAGTACAGATCTGCAAATGCTGTGGCAACAATTGAAAACTTGGGACAACCTTTGGAAAAGATTACATCACACAAAAGTTGGGTGGAGGGGAGAGAGAAGAGTGGGGGACCAAGTTGTCTTGTTTTCCAACAGTTCAGCCAGAACCAAAAGAGCTTTTTATTGTGCCAACCAAAAAAAACAGGTTGGGGGGGGGGGGGGGGGGGGTTAAGGATGCCAGCCTGCAGACCAGCACTGGAGTTAACATTCAAACAGATAAAAGATGCCTGAAAAGATCAATTTGACCTTAGAGAGCACCAGCTAGTTTCTAAAACATAGAGAGGGGCAAAGGCAGCTTGCAGGAGCGGAGCAAAGCACTTTGGAGACATGTTAAAGGAGGGGGAGCAGGGAGGTAGTTATTGGAAAGCGAGAGAGCTGGGCGCAGTGCTGGTTGTGGGACACACACATGTACACACACACAGATAGATACAGAGCAGTATGTGCATGGGGCAGTAGGCCCGGACTGAATGAATGAGCCTGAGGCTGTCAGGCCGGCGTCCCTCTCTCCTCCCCAGCGCACACTCACCGCTCTCGATCTCGTTGCCTTTTTTGGCTGTCGCAGCGTTTCCCATCCTTCGGAAGACAGTGAGGAGACTCCGCGGCTGAAGCTTTGTCCTGTGTGTGTGTGTGGGCTGCGGCCTGGGCCCGGCTGCCCACCCCCCCTCCTCCTCCCCTCCCCCCTCACCCCCTCAGGAAGAGTCAGAAACACACACTCTCTCCGGGAGGAGGCGCCGCTCCGCCTGACACACACACACACACGGTCTCCCTCGCTCCTGTTCGCTCGGGTGAATGATCGATCGGGGCCCCCCTGTCGGCATTTATCGGGTGTTATTTCCGAACTCCCTCCTCCGTAACCCCAATCCCTCCGGCGGCGGCAACGGCCACTTCAGCACCCCGCAACCCAACTTCACACCGGAAATGACGGACAAAGCAGGGCGCACACACACTCGCTGGCTCTTTCACCCGCTCGCTCACGCACGCACGCACGCACGCAGGGGAGGCGTGCGTGCCCGACGGCATGACGACACGGCGGCGGACTGGGGGGGGGGGGGAGGAGGGAGGGAAGGGTGCGTCCCCACGCCGTGCCGTCACCGGAGAGCCACGGCCGCCGGACGTCATGACGTCCAGAGGGAGCGCGTCCCTGAGCGGTGAGTGGAAGAACCTGGGTGGGGAGGGGTTACTGCCACCTGACCGAGTGGTGAGTGGAGCCGCGCGTGCGCGGCAGTTGGAGGGGGGCGGGGCCTCTGGCCGGCCACCAGCTGGTTAGGTTGCACCCGCTCCGCAGCCAAACCCTCCCCCCCCAATCCTCACTGTTTACGGGAAGGTCACTGCGGATGGGGGAAAGCGCCCGGGCGCTATAACGGATCAGGCGCGTTTGTTTCGAACCAAGGCGCCCGGAGCCTTTGTTTCGGGGCTGTGCGTTCATTTTACGGTGGGTTGGCGCTGGGCTTCGGGCCTGGTCGCCGGCGAGGCGGCTCCGGCACTACTTGCCCTGGCGGCGCAGGGAGACGCGGGCTGGTTGGCGCATCACTCTGTTGTTGTTTTCACGTTAACGGGCGGCGCCGGCACTACTTTCAGCTTTTCACCGCCCCACTGGTGTCCTTGCGCCACTTCCGGTCTCCAGCCTGGTGGGCCCCACCAGTACCTCTTAAAGCTGTCTCCCCCCCCCCCCCCCCCCCCCCGCCAGAGGGGCACCCTGTATCTTTCAAACCCTAACATCTCCAGCTTTATTTTTCTGTATATTTTTAATGGTGGCTCTACAAACAAATAACCTCAGGAGGTAGAGTCACCCGATGTGATAATAATTATTACTATTGTCACAAATTGTCAGGAAACTAAGGAAATTCGGCATGTCCACATTAACCCTTACCAACTTTTACAGATGCAGCATAGAAAGCATCCAATCGGGCTGCATCACAGCCTGGTATGGCAACTGCTCGGCCCAGGACCACAAGAAACTTCAGAGAGTCGTGAACACCGCCCAGTCCATCTCACAAACCTGCCTCCCATCCATTGACTCCATCTACACCTCCCGCTGCCTGGGGAAAGCGGGCAGCAGAATCAAAGATCCCTCCCACTCGGCTTACTCACTCTTCCATCGGGCAGGAGATACAGAAGTCTGAGAACACGCACGAACAGACTGAAAAACAGCTTCTTCCCCACTGTCACCAGACTCCTAAATGACCCTCTTATGGACTGACCTCATTAACACTACACCCTGTATGCTTCATCCGATGCCAGTGCTTATGTAGTTACATTGTATGTGTTGTGTTGCCCTATTATGTATTTTCTTTTATTCCCTTTTCTTCTCATGTACTTAATGATCTGTTGAGCTGCTCGCAGAAAAATACTTTTCACTGTACCTCGGTACACGTGACAATAAACAAATCCAATCCAATCCAATAGGCTTACATTAAGACTGCAATGAAGTTACTGTGAAAATCTGTAAGCACAAACATGGCCATTTGTCCCATCAAGCTGGTGTTGGTTCTGTAAGAGCTGCTCCCAATTGGTCCCAACTCCCCCTGCCCTGTAAATCCTTTCTCTTCAGGTGCTTATTTGATTTATTTACATGTACTGAGGTACAAGGAAAAGTATTGTTCTGCGTACAGTCCTGACAGATTGGTCCATACATGAAAAACATAGGGCATACATAAATATACAATGTAAATACATACAACAGGCAAGGGGTGAGCATTCTCTAATTCCATTTTGAAAGCCACGATTGAATCTGCCTCCAGCACACTCTGGCAATCGATTCCCGATCCTAGCCACTTACTGTGTAGAAAAGGTGTTTCATCGTGTCGTCTTTAGTGCCGTCCCCGAATTTAACCACTCCCATGTTGCTGGTTGTGTTTTTGGTTGTCCAAGCCCCCAAGCTCTGGAATTTCCTCCCTCCACTCCTATCTAGCTTTCGTCCTTCAAGACATTCCTTAAACCCGAGGACCAGGGTTCGATCCCGGCCCCGGGTTACTGTCCGTGTGGAGTTTACACATTCTCCCCGTGTCTGCGTGGGTTTCACCCCCACAACCCAAAAATGTGCAGGTTAGGTGACTGGCTGCCCCTTAATTGGAAAAAACAATTGGTCACTCTTAATTTATACGATAAATGTCATCGGTTGTGATTTGGTCAGTCACCTTAAATCAGTTCCCTTGGTTCTCGATCCTTTCACCGATGGGAAAAGCTATCCTGTCTAGATCCCTCATGGTTTTCAAAACTTGTTTACATCATTTCTCAATCACCTCCAAAAAGGTAAACCATAACTGATATTGGCTGAAACATTAGCTTTTTTTCTAAATTTGAAACAAGCGCATATGTAAAAGAAAGACTTGCATTTCTATAGCGCCTTTCACAACTCAGATGTGAACAACATCACCCAAAACACTTTACAGCCAATGAAGTACTTTTCAAGTGGATTCACTGTTGTCATGTCGGAGACCTGGCTGTTAATTTCTGCACAGCAAGCTCCCAAAGTTTGAAATGTGACAATGACCAGAAATTTATTTTTGGGTGATGTTGATTGAGAAATAGATATTGGTCAGGACATTGAGGAGAAATCCCCCTGTTGCTCTTCAAAGTATTTGCCAAAGGGGAGATCTATTGCATTCACTCAAGGGGGCAGGTGAGGCAGGTAAGCCCATCGAGACTGCACCGGTCCTTGGAAAGAGCACCCTACTTAAGCCCCACGCCTCTACCCTATCCCCTTTATCCCTGTAACCCAGTAACACCACCTAATGTTTTTGGACACTAAGGGCAATTTCGAGTGGCCAATCCACCTAACCTGCACATCTTTGGACTGTGGGAGGAAACCGTAGCACCCGGAGGAAACCCACGCAGACACTGGGAGAATGTGCAGACTCCGCACAGACAGTGACCCAAGCCGGGAATCAAACCTGGGACCCTGGAACTGCAACTGTGCTAACCACTATGCTACCTTGCTGCCCAGTGCTTCTGTTTCTATTATAATTATTCTTTGCCCGCATCTCTTAGGATTATTTTTTTCTCCATCCTATATTAATTTTGGTTCTGTCCACAGTGATCACTTCCTAGTTCCTTGTGGACCAAACCAATGTACTGGGTGCAGTTAAAAATTGAAGATCAATGTTCCATGAGGACCTATCGGCAGGTGACCAGTTGAAAGTCAATTTTAAAAAGCAGCTGGCATTATCCTTTGCCAAACTGTCCCAGACAAATGTTGCTAACCACTTTTGTTCTGCTTCTATTTGTTGGGTGTCAATTTTCTGACCGTTATTCCAGAAGCAGTAAAGCAATATCGTCTGGCTAAATTAAGCCTCTCTGATCATCTCTGTCAAACTGGCTTTCAAATGTCTTTGTGTGCTAAATTCTGCAAAAGGAGCTTGACAAAGTTTCCTGTGATTTGGTCAGGAAGCTCTGATGAATAAAAAGTGTCTTGTTAGTTTCCAGGTGGAGGATAGAAGTGCAGGGCAGAAGGACCCAGTTTTTAAATTTGCTGTCTATGGTGATGAAAGATATGGCTTTAAGAATGTGACGTTTGTTTGAAGGGGACAATTCTGCCTGGTTTTTCCTGCAGGAATCCAACTGTATGTAAGAGGTATCTCAGCCGTATTCCATGGAAAATGGAGTTGGGTGTGCAAAGGCAATGGAGAGACTGCAGGAAAGATGAACAGGAATGATTGGTTCCAGGGATGAAGAACCTCACTTACATGGATGGATTTGAGCGGTTTTCCTTAGAGAACAGGAGTTGGGAAGAGATTTGATAGAAGTGTTCAGAATCGTGTGGGGTCTGGACAAAGTAGATAGGAAGAGACTGTCCCCATTGATGAAGGAATCAAGGATAGAGATTTCATGGGTAGAGATGGTTTGAATCTGGGGTGCATTGCCTGAGTGTGAGGTGGAAGCAGGTTCGATTGAGGCATTTAAGAGAGAATTCATTATCTAAAAAGTAAGAATGTGGGGCTGCAGGGAGTGGCACCATGAATTCCTGTAACTTCTACTGCAAGTGCCGGCATAATCTGAGGGATTCTGAAAACTATAGTCTGCTGCTCTAGTAGCTCGCCCCTGTAAAGAGGCATGCATCAAAAGGTTCATGTGGCCCGATCGGGCAAAGGGGACCAAGCACGGGAACCTCGGTGTAGAGCACGGGCTTTGCAGCCAGTTGTGATCCCAGTGCTGAGAATGTAGACATCGTTGATTGTGCTCTCCATGTAGTTTGTTAGTTAAATGCTTCGTTATTCATCAGCCAACTTACTCAGCACTAACTTGCTCACGGGTTTGGGTTCCTCCAGGGTCGCTCAGCTCCTTACCTTGACGAATGTGATATAAAATAGTTACTTTAGAGATATTAGTTAATGTAATGTAGAAATAAGCCACTTTGATTCTGGCAGGTAGAGACAAAGGGATTTGAGACCGCATGGAAAAAGCAGGAAGAGGTGTGTCTACGAGAGTGATGCTGCCTTGATAGGGGCCAGAGAAAGGGATTGGAAGTGAGCCAATCAGAATAGATCAAACAAGTCAGGAGGGACATAGGATGACCTATGGGTGTCGAGTATGTGAAACTTGATACCATTTGAATTGATTTGCAGAGATCCCTTTGTCTCTTTGTTCATTCGCTTTCTGGGATGTAGGAGACTGGATGTCTCTTATGTTTCTGTGAAATGAATCAAGCTTGCAAGCTGAATAAAATAACTTCTTTTTACGTGCAAATCCATCTCGACTTTTATTGAGGCCAGACTGACGGAGAAAGAATTTTGGGAATCAACAACCTCATTACAGTCTTGTTTCAAACATGGACAAAAGAGCTGAATGCCAGAGGTGAGGTGAGAGTGACTGCCCTTGACACCATAAGACATAGGAGCGGAAGTAAGGCCATTCGGCCCATCGAGTCCACTCCACCATTCAATCATGGCTGATTTCAACTCCATTTACCCGCTCTCTCTCCGTAGCCCTTAATTCCTCGAGAAATCAAGAATTTATCAACTTCTGTCTTAAAGACACTCAACGTCCCGGCCTCCACCGCCCTCTGTGGCAATGAATTCCACAGACCCACCACTCTCTGGCTGAAGAAGTCGCCTCATTTCTGTTCTAAATTGACTCCCTTTTATTCTAAGGCTGTCCCCCCGGGTCCTAGTCTCCCCTGCTAATGGAAACAACTTCCCTACGTCCACCCTATCTAAGCCATTCATTATCTTGTAAGTTTCTGTTAGATCTCCCCTCAACCTCCTAAACTCCAATGAATATAATCCCAGGATCCTCAGACGTTCATCGTATGTTAGGCATACCATTCCTGGGATCATCCGTGTGAATCTCCGCTGGACCCGCTCCAGTGCCAGTCTGTCCTTCCTGAGGTGTGGGGCCCAAAATTGCTCACAGTATTCTAAATGGGGCCTAACTAATGCTTTATAAAGCTTCAGAAGTACATCCCTGCTTTTATATTCCAAGCCCCTTGAGATAAATGACAACATTGCACTTGCTTTCTTAATTACGGACTCAACCTGCAAGTTTACCTTTAGAGAATCCTGGATAGGACTCTCAAGTCCCTTTGCACTTCAGCATTATGAATTTTGTCACCGTTTAGAGAATAGTCCATGCCTCTATTCTTTTTTCCAAAGTGCAAGACCTCGCACTTGCCCACGTTGAATTTCATCAGCCATTTCTTGGACCACTCTCCTAAACTGTCTAAATCTTTCTGCAGCCTCCCCACCTCCTCCATACTACCTGCCCCTCCACCTATCTTTGTATCATCGGCAAACTTAGCCAGAATGCCCCCAGTCCCATCACTGAACCCTGCGGGACACCACTCGTCACCGGTTGCCATTCCGAAAAAGAACCTTTTATCCCAACTCTCTGCCTTCTGCCTGACAGCCAATCAGTACCTTGCCTTGAATACCATGGGCCCTTACTTTACTCAGCAGTCTCCCATGAGGCACCTTATCAAAGGCCTTTTAGAAGTCAAGATAGATAACATCCATTGGCTCTCCTTGGTCTAACCTATTTGTTATCTCTTCAGAGAACTCTTAACAGGCAGCATTTGACGGAGTATGGCATCAAGCCAAACTAGCTAAACTGGAGTCAATGGGAATCCGTGGGGTGGGGGGGGGGGGGGGGACTCTCTACTGGTTGGAGTCATACCCGGCACAAAGAAAGATGGTTGTGGTGGTTAGAGGTCAATCATCTCAGCTCCAGGACACCACTGCAGGAGTTCCTCAGGGTGGTGCCCTAAGCCTAACCATCTTCAGCTGCTTCAGCAATGACCTGCCTTCCATCATCAGGTCAGAACTGGGGATGATTGCACAATGTGCAGCCCCATTTGCGACTCCTCAGACACTGAAGCAGTCCATGTCCAAATGTAGCAAGACATGGACAATATTCAGATTTGGGCTGACAAGTGGCAAGTTAAATTTGCATCACACAAGTGTCGGGCAATGACAATCTTCAAGAGACAATCTAACCACCGCCCCGACATTCAATGGCATTACTATCACTGAATCCTCCACAATCAACAACCTGGGGGTTACCATTGATCAGAAACTGAACTGGGGGCAGCATGTGGTGCAGTGGTTAGCACTGGGATTATGGTGCTGAGGAACCGGGTTCGAATCCCGGCCCTGGGTCACTGTCCGTGTGGAGTTTACGCATTCTCCCCGTGCCTGCGTGGGTTTCACTCCCACAACCCAAAGATGTGCTGGTTAGGTGGATTGGCCACGCTAAATTGCCCCTTAATTGGAAAACAATAATAATTGGGTACTCTAAATTTATTTTTAAAAGGAATAGAACTGGAGGAGCCATATTAATATTGTGGCTACCAGGGCAAGTCACAAACATTCAACACCTCCACAACCGTCGAACAGTGTACCATCTACAAGATGCACCAGTAACTCACCGAGGTTCCATAGGCAGCACCTTCCAAACCCACGACCACTACCATCTGCAAGGACAAGAGCAGCAGATACCTGGGAACCCCACCACCTGGAGGTTCCCCTCAAAGTCACTCACCACCCTGACTTGGAAATATATCTCCGTTCCTTCACTGTCACTGGGGCAAAATCCTAGAACTACCTCCCTAACAGCGCAGTGGATGTACTTACATCTCAAGGACTGCAGCAGTTCAAGAAGGCAACTCGCTCCCACCTTCTGAATGGCAACCAGGGATAAGCCTAATAAGCGACGCCCACATCCTGTAAATTAATTTTTTAAAACTGGTGCTCGCCGATCAAAGGATTTACTACATTGGGGATGAGGAAAAACAACAGCAACTCAAACTGCACCTGAGAAAAGAGTTTTGAAGGCAAGTTCAGTTGCAAGTCAAGTCCAATCGAGTCCAGCCTAATAAAAGAGCAAAGTAGTCATGCGTCTCTGAAAATTAGAAGCTTTTGACGCTCCTAAAGAAGATTTGGTACAGTATGTGGGGCGTTTGCAATATTTTTTCCAGGCCAATGAAATAGAGGGGGAGGATAGGAGGCAAGTCATTTTGCTGACTGCATGGGGACCCAAACATATAACCTGACTGTAGTTTAACACGGCTGCCACTGTTCCCCGGATCCTCCCGACACAAGGACATTTGCAGAGCTCATTGAGCTGCGAAAGGGGCATTACCACCCGGAGTTCTCAACAATATTACAAAGGTACAAATGTAACTCCACCGGGAGAAGCCCAGGGTATACCATCGCGGCTTTCGCAGCAAGACTAAGACAAATCGTGGAGCAATCACGCGATTTGGGGTCAGCGTTGAATGACATGTTAGGGACCAATTGGTCTGCGGTGTAAACCGTGCAGCTATACAAAGAAAATTGTTAGCTGGATCAGAGTTAACCTTTAAGAAGTCGCTGGAAATGGTGTCAGCGACAGAGAGCACAGAGAAGGATGCTCAGGAGCTGCAAAGTGCACAGGGCAATATGAGGTCCACCAGTTAGGACGGGAAAATGCAAGCAGCAGTGGTGCCGGGAGTGAAGGCGCTGGTTTAAGTAGAGTGAATAACACAGAAGCCGGAAAAGCCGCAGCTCTTCGGTGTCTTCAATTCCGTCACCTTTCGGTTTCTTCATCTTCTGCTAACAGAGGAAGCCTAGGAATAACAGAGTGCTATTGGCGAAAAGGAAGTCACTCCCCAGAACTATGTAGATTTAGAGAAGCAGAGTGCTTTGTGTGTAGAAGTAAAAGACATCTGCGGCACAGGTGTAAAAACAAGCAGGACCTTCACAGTACCAGCAGAGTAAATAATATAGCCCAGCGAGTGAGTGGAACATTTTGGCCCTGAGCATTGTGAGAGTGGGATAGGTAGCCTCTATCACAGTGATATCGTTGGTGAACGGCCAGCCACTGAAGATAAAAGTAAATACAGGGATGTCAGCTACTGTCCTTACTGAACAGACCTACTGGTATCTCCAATAAAGGGTTCAGCCCCTTGGGTTGGAGAGTACTGCAGCTAAACTGGCTACATATACCGAGGAGTTCATAACAATAATTGTGAGCGATGTTGGGCCAGGGACCGAGTTTAATGGGGTGTGACTGACTACAGGAGATCAAGTTAAATTGGCCAGACATTATTCAATTAAAAGAGGGGGGGGGGGCACTGCACAAAGCCACAAAAAATACCAAGATGTATTCCAGGAGGAATTGGGAAAGATCAAAGGATTACAAGTGTTTAGAGCAAGAGCTGTGCCTTACACATAAGTAGAGAAGGTAGAAACTGAATTAAAATGACTGGACGATTTGGGCATTATTAAGCGCGTAAAATTTGCAAAGTGGGCAGCACCCATTGTGCCAGTAGTCAAACCAGACAAGACCATCCTCATTTGCAGAGATTTAAAGTAGATGGTAAATCAGGCTGCAAAAGTAGATCAGTATCCCATCCCCAAAATAGCAGATCTTTATGCAAAGTTGGTTGGAGTTTTGACATACACCAAGTAGGACATGAGCCACGCTTACCAACAGTTCGAACTGGACGGTGCATCAAGAGGATATGTCACCAGAAATACTCACAAGGGGTTATACCAATATAAACGTTGAGCATTTGGAGTTTCATTGGCTTGTGCCATCTTCCAGTGGACTATGGAGTGTGTGCTGTAGGGTTTGCTCAGGGTTGTTGTTTATTTGGACCATGTTTTAATAATGGGATCCACTGAAGAGGAACATCTCAATTTGGACAAAGTTTTGAAGAGGCTTCAAGAGATGGGAATGCGCTTAAAGAGAGAGAAGTGCACCTTCCAAGCAAACAGAGTGGTTTACCTTGGTTATCGGGTGGATGCTCAGCTGTTACACCCCATAAAAGCAAAGTGAAAGCAATTACTGAGGCACCGGCCCCAAAGAACACCTCCAAATTCAGATCTTTCCTGGGCATGGTCAACCAATATGGGCGATCCCTCCCGAATGTATCGACACTGCTAGCACCATTGCATGTGCTGTTAAAGAAACACCAGGAGGTGGGAGTGGAAAGCCCCAGGAAGAGGATTTTAACCACGCTAATCAGGAATTCCAGTCTTCATGCTGTTGGAACATTTCGACCCCTTACATGCGATACATCACCATAGGGGGTAGGAGCTGTGTTATCCCAGACAATGGAGGACGGGTCTGGGGGACCCATTGGGTATGTATCAAGAACCCTAACCGATGTGGAAAGAGGATACTCCCAAATCGAAAAAAGAGGCCTGGCTCTTGTCTATGGCATCAAGAAGCTTCATCAGTACATTTTCCAGGAGACATTTCACTATCATCACAGACCACAAAACACTTTTTGCGCTCTTCAAAGAAGATAAAAGCATTCCACCAATTGTTTCTGCTGGATACATACATAGATACATAGAAGATAGGCCCTTTTGGCCCTTCGAGCCTGCTCCACCATTCATCACGATCAGGGCTGATCATCCAACTCAATAGCCTAGGATACACATTGGGTGCTGTTCTTATTATTGGCTAGGGGCTCACATAACAAATGCAGGCACCTTAAGTAGACTTCCATTACCAGAAAGAATGTCACCCCTCCAGGATCATAAGAGATTGTAATAACCTTAAACTTTCTGGACTCCTTCCCTGTGACAGCGCAGCAAATTAAACACTGGAGTAATAGAGACCCACTGTTATTGATGGTTAAACATATGATACTGCACGGGTGGCAGAATGAGAAAGCTTTGGAGGAAATCAAGCCTCGTCAGCTCAGGAAAGATGAGCGTAGTTGCGAGGATGGTGTCATCCTTTGTGGACGAGAGTGATTGTCCCCATAACAGGAAGACACTCACTGCTTGATGAACTACATGGTGCCCATTCACGCACCTCCAAAGATGAAAATGCTGTTGAGAAGCCGCGAGCGGTGGCCTGGAATTGATGTAGATATAGAAAGGGTTAATAATGTAACAGGTCAGAGGAGGTTCACCAGATTAATTCTGGGATGAAAGAGTTGATGTAGGAGGAGAGATTAAACAGTTTGGGCTTATACTCGCTGGAGTTTAGAAGGATGAGGGGGATCTGATCGAGGTGTATAAGATACTAAATGGGATTTATAAAGTCAAGGTAGACCAAATGTTCCCCCTTGTGGGACAATCTTGAATGAGAGGTCACAGATATAGGTCAAGATAGTTAGATTTAGAACTGAGTTGAGGAGGAACTACTTCTCACAGAGGGTGGTGAATATATGCAACTCGCTGCCCCATAGTGCGGTAGGATCTGAGGAATTAAATCATAGAATCATAGAATTTACAGTGCCGAAGGAGGCCATTCAGCCCATCGAGTATGTAGCGGCTCTTTGAAAGAGCACCCTACTCAAAACCACACCCCCACCCTATCCCCATCACCCAGTAACCCCACCCAACATTAAGGGCAATTTTGGACGTTAAGGGCAATTGATCATGGCCAATCCACCTAACCTGCACATCTTTGGACTGTGGGAGGAAACCGGAGCACCCGGAGGAAACCCACGCACACACGGAGAGAACATGCAGACTCGCACAGACAGTGACCCAAGCCGGGAATCGAACCCGGGACCCTGGAGCTGTGAAGCAATTGTGCCAACCACTATGCTACCGTGCTGCGTTGAAAATGGTTTCAAGAAGGAGATAGATATATTTCTGATTTAAAAAACGGGTTGAAGGGATATGGGCAACAGGTGGGAGGTGGATCTGAGACCAGGAAGAGACCAGCCATGATCTGATTGAACGGCAGCGCAGGCTGGAAGGGCTGAATTGCCTCCTTCTCCGATGTAACCGCTGCCATTTCTACCAAAAGTTGCCAGCCTCCGGTCCCTTGCACCCCAAGAGAATGGGCGGGTCGACGTTGGGTGAGAGTTCATGTGGATTACGTTGCCCTATTCATGGGCACTGTGTTCTTCTTGCTGGTGGACATCCAGTCAAAATGAGTGGAGGTATTTGAAATGAAGTCAACAATTTCATACACCACAGTTGAGAAACTCCACCGCTGTTTCGCCACTCATGGTGCGCCAGAAGCACTTGTCTCGGACAATGGAGCGGCATTCACAAATGTGAACTCCAGAAGGTCATGACATTTAACAGAACAAAATATATTTGTACCACGCCATATCACCCTTCATCGAATAGTTTGGCTAAATGCACAGTTCAGGCATTCAAGGCTGGTCTCAAGAAGCAATCGCCTGTGTCACTAGGAACCAAGTTAGCACTGTTTGTGTTAGCCGACAGAACCACCCCGCGTACCACTACAGGTGTAACTCCTGATAAGTTGCTGATGGGCTGCCCCCTGAGAACCATGATGTGGAGATGCCGGCGTTGGACTGGGGTGAGCACAGTAAGAAGTTTTACAACACCAGGTTAAAGTCCAACAGGTTTGTTTCGAAGCCACTAGCTTTCGGAGCGCTGCTCCTTCCCCCGAGAACCAGGTTGAGCCCGGGTAGTTCTAAATTTGGCAGGGAGAATGGAGACGAGGCAGAGTTGGAAAAGGAGCCATGATTCGGAAGAGCATTTGAGATGGACAACCCAGTTCTTGTAAAGAATTCTGGAAGCAGACCAAGTTGGGTCCTGCAAGTTGTGCCAAGACGGGCCCACTGCCCTAAGAAGTGAAAGTGCAAGACAAGTTTTCGAAGAAACACATAGACCATTTGTGGAGAAGGGAGTGGTCTCAGGATCCCTTGCCAGGGCCTGATCCAATTGTGCCAGCAAGCAGTGATGCTTGCCCAACGAGAGGAGCACTTGATCAGCCAGTGGCAGGTCAAAGTGCTGCCCCCAGTGGAACTGAGGAAACAGTGGGAAGTGATGTACTGCCACCAAGACAGAGTTCCAGTGAAGCAGGATCATCCAAAGCTACTTCTACAGGCCAATCATTTCTGGAGAAAGGGAAAGCCCCCTGACTGACTGCATTTCTGATGAACCGTGTTAAAAATAGTATATCCCAGTTAATGTTTTGAGAGGTACATAAGTTATTAATGTACTTTGTAATAATGGGATTGGATTTGTTTATTGTCACCGAGGTACAGTGAAAAGTAATGTTCTGCGTACAGTTCAGACAGATCATTCCATACATGAAAAGAAAATACTATAGGGCAAACATAAAATACACAATGTAAATACAGAGATACGGCATCAGGTGAAGCATGCGGAGTGTAGTACTAGTCCGTAGAGAAGATGTGTGAAGATATCAGATCAGTTCATAAGAGGTTAGGAGTCTGGTAATAGTGGGGAAGAAGGTGTTTTTGAATCTGTTAGTGCGTGTTCTGAAACTTTTGTATCTCCTGCCTGATGGAAGAAGTTGGAAGAGTGAATAAGCCGGGTAGGAGGTGTAGACGGAGTCAATGGATGGGAGGCATGTTCGCGTGATGGACTAGGCGATGTTCACGACTCTCTGTAGTTTCTTACGGCCTTCGGCCGAGCAGTTGCCATACCAGGCTGTGGTGCAGCCCGATAGGATACTTTCTATGCTGCATCTGTAAAAGTTGGTAAGATTTCATGTGGACATGCCAGATTTCCTGAGTTTGCTGAGGAAGTATAGGCGCTGTGGTGCTTTCTTGGTCATCGCATTGACATAGGTGGACCAGGACAGATTTTTGGTGATGTTCACACCAAGGAATTTGAAGCTGTCAACCATCTGTACCTCGGCACCATTGATGCAGACAGGGATGTGTATGATACTTTGCTTCCTGAGGTCAATGACCAGTTCTTTAGTTTTCCTGACATTGAGGGAGAGATTGTTATCGTTACACCACTCCACTAAGTTCTCTATCTCCCTCCTGTATTCTGACTCGTCGTTATTCGAGATCCAATCACACCCTGGTATGGCAACTGCTCAGTCCAAGATCGCAAGAAACTGCAGACTGTGGCGAACTCAGCTCAACGCATCACACAAACTTGCCACCCCCACATTGATTCTGTACACACCTCAGGAAGGCAGACAGCATTATCAGAGACCCCTCCCACCCAGGCATTGCCTTCTTCCAGTCCCTTCCATCAGGCAAAAGATACAGAAGTCTGAAGACTCGCACATCCAGACATAGGAACAGCTTCTTCCCCACAGCTACAGGACTCCTCAACGATTCCCCCTCGGACTGATCTGTTCCCTGTGAGAACACTATTCACGACGCCCTATGTTGCTCTTACTCATGTATTTGGTTTGTTTGCTTTGTTTGGCCCCTTGTTCCGCACTGTAACCAATCACTGTTTTGTCGATGTACCATTTGTCAATGTTGATTATTCTTGTGTCTACTATGTACGTACTGTGTACGTTTCTCGCCGCAGAAGATACTTTTCTCTGTACTTCGGTACATGTGACAAATCAAATCAAATCGAATCAAATCATTCAACCCATTACCATCATGTCATCAGCAAACTTGGAGATGGAGTTGGAGCCACATTTTGCCACGCAGTCGTGTGTGTATAGGGAGTATAGTAGGGGACTAAGTATGCAGCCTTACGGGGCCCCGGTATTGAGGTCTTGTTGTTTATCCTTACTGATTGTGGTCTATGGGTCAGAAAGTCGAGGATCCAGTTGCAGAGGGAGGAGCCAAGTCCCAGGTTTTGGAGCTTTGGTATGAGTTTGGCTGGGATTATGGTGTTGAAGGCAAAGCTGTCATCAATAAATAGGAGTCTGATGTAGCCAGGGAATTACTTGAAGGGGCGAGTGATAGTAATCACTCGCCCCTTTAAGTGGGAGGCGTGCGTCAGAAAGATCATGTGACCTGATCGACCAATGGGAAAGAAGTGCAGGAATCTCGGTGCAGAGCGTGGGCTTTTGCAGCCACTGGTGATCCCAGCACTGAGAATGAAGACATTGATTATTGTGCTCAGTATATAGTCCGTTAGTTAATAAGCCCTTTGTTGCTCATAAGCCAATGGTGGTCACCAATCTTTGCATTTACTACACCTGTCTAGAAGATGGCAGTGCTATCACTGGAGAAAACGTGGTTCAGTAGAATGAAGCACAGATAAAATAATGTGATGGTAAGACAACTAATATGCAAAGGAAAATCAGAAAACTACTAGGTACTGTTTGTGATGAATATAGGAATTTCAGATGTATGACAGGAATTTGGTGCAGTAAGGGTTAAAAGGCTGGATTAGTGTGTGTATGATTGCTGCAGCAGTGTTTTTAAAGAATCCTGGTTTGAAAGGTTTGGGAGCCAGAGGTGCAATTAAGGCATCGTAAAAGCTTGACCTAATGGAGTTTTGGTTTGTTTAAGGGGGTTCCCTGTGGAATATTTAATTAGAGACCTTTGTGTTCAGTTAGAAAGATGATGTAACTAATGGGAAGAGAGGGAGTACCAGGCATTTTTTAATATTAATAATCTTTATTGTCACAAGTAGGCTTACATTAACACTGCAATGAAGTTACTGTGAAAAGCCCTGAATGGCCACATTCCGCCGCCTGTTCGGGTACACTGACGGAGAATTCAGAATGTCCAAATTACCTAACAGCATGTCTTTAGGGACTTGTGGGTGGAAACTGGAGAACCCAGAGGAAACCCACGCAGACACAGAGAGAACATGTAGACTCCATACAGACAGTGACCTAAGCCGGGAATCGAACCTGGGACCCTGGAGCTGTGAAGCAATAGTGCTAGCTACTGTGCTTAGCAGAGAAGCAGAGATTGTTCAGTTGGGAGATGGAAGCCAAACTATAAAGCCAGTTTCTGAAGACTTCATCCAGAGTTTCTTCATTGTTCTGACAGGACTCAGGTCTATCCCTTTAAACAGTCTCAAAGAGCATCTCTTTAGCAAGTAGGTCTGAGTGCTAACTGTATTTAAAAGTGGATTGAGATCTGAGGTGGTTCTGTTGTTTGAGTGGAAGTAAAGGTAACAGTTAAGGGTTATTGAGTCACTGTGTTGATTAGCATTGTTTAAACGAGTAATTGTAAGCTATTTTTCTCGTATGATGTTAGAGATATTTTAATACTGTGTGAGTAATAAAGGTTGTTTTAATATACCATATCCCTATTTTGTGTGAAATCAGTCCTGGAGCGAGGTATCCTTTCCTCACAGTCTTACAAAATTAAAATTAAATATTGGGTTTTCTGTCCAGTATCTTAGACACTGTTGGAGTCTGGTCCGGGATCGTAATAGGTTTAACGCCCACTCAGACTCAAGAAGCAAGACAGTCGGGAAGGTCAAAAGCAAACTATAGCAGATGCTGGAAATCAAAAGCTGCTCGTTCTGGTGAAAGGTCACCGAAGCTGAAATGTTTCCTCTCCACAGACCTGCTGAGATTTTCCAGCATTTTGGGGGGTATTTGGTTCCAGTCTGAAAAGTGCTTATTTCAAACAAAGGTATCTAAGCCCCTGCCCCTCGCGCAAAGAGGAAGGAAATTCAGAGGAAGCGAAATAGTATTCCTTAGTCGCGTTAGCTTTCTTTCTGTAGATTGGGCAATCGCCTTATCTAAAATTTCAATGACTTCTTTTTGTTAAGAAATAATGAATGTTGCCACAATTATGCAGACTCTCGAACAAGGTATTTCTGAATGCTGGGGCACTCTATTGACACCAGTTGTAAGGAATGTCAGGGCGGCGCAGTGGTTAGCACTGCTGCCTCACGGCACCGAGAACCCGGGTTCGATTCCGGCCCCGGGTCACTGTCCATGTGGAGTTTGCACACTCTCCCCGTGTCTGCTTGGGCCTCACCCCACAACCCAAAAAGATGTGCAGCGTAGGTGAATTGGCCACGATAAATTGCCCTTTAACTGGAAAGAAAAAGAATTGGGTACTCTAAATTAAATTTTTAAAATAGATTTTAAAGAAGCTATAAGGAAGGTCCTGAAGTGGCTCCACTGCAGAACTCAGCCTCCTCAAAGTGCAATGTGGTTTCCTGGTGTTGTGCAGGTTGAAACTGCTGAGCCGCCTGTTTAAATTCATAGCTCACAGCATTTAGAATAGACATGGGCCGGTATGTGTTCCAAAATTGACATTCCTGATACTTAACAAGTGGAGAGCATGCAAATCCATGGGCTACATTTTATGGGGTGAGGTGGGGACATTTGGCAAGAGAAAAAAAATTGCTTCAGTCAATGTCAGCAAAACTAAGGAGCTGGCCATTGACTTCAGGAAGTGAAGTATCGTACACACTCCTGTCTGCATCAATGGTGCCGAGGTGGAGATGGTTGATAGCTTCAAATTCCTAGGTGTGCACATCACCACCAATCTGTCTTGATCCACCGCCGTCGACACTACCACCAAGAAAGCACAGCAGCGCCGATACTTCCTCAGGAAACTCAGGAAATTTGGCATGTCCACATTGACACTTACCAACTTTTACAGCTGCACCATAGAAAGCATCCTATCAGGCTGTATCAAAGCCTGGTTTAGTAACTGCTCGGCCCAAGACCGTCAGAAACTACAGAGGGTCATGAACACAGCCCAGTCCATCACACAAATCCACCTCCCATCTATTGACTGTCTACACCTCCTGCTGCCTGGGGACAGTGGACAGCATAATCAAAGACCCCTCCCACCCGGCTTACTCACTCTTCCAGCTTCTTCCATCGGGCAGGAGATACAAAAGTCTGAGAACACGCACGAACAGACTCAAAAACAGCTTCTTCCCCGCGTTTACTCCTGAATGACCCTCTTATGGACTGAAGTCATTTCTCCATGCATCTTCTCTACTGTGTAGCACCACCTGATGTCTATGTATTTACATTGTGTATTCATCGTATGTCCTGTGTTTTTCATGTATGGAACAATCTGCCTGGACTGCATACAGAATCATACTTTTCACTGTACCTCAGTACACGTGACAATAAATCTAAAATTGAAATTGACTGACTTTAAAAAGGCTTCCCCACAGCAATAACACACGTGGGTGGCCTAAACAAGCTGAGGTTTGATTCCGTCCCCAAGTGGGGGGAAGCCCCGGGCAGCTCTAGCAGTACTAGCAGCGCCAGGACTCGGTAGTGGGCGCTGCTGGAACTGCAAGGAGTCCATAAGACATAGGAGCGGAAGTAAGGCCATTCGGCCCATCGAGTCCACTCCACCATTCAATCATGGCTGATTTCAACTCCATTTACCCGCTCTCTCTCCATAGCACTTAATTCCTTGAGAAATCAAGAATTTATCAACTTCTGTCTTAAAGACACTCAACGTCCCGGCCTCCACCGCCCTCTGTGGCAATGAATTCCACAGACCCACCACTCTCTGACTGAAGAAATTTCTCCTCATCTCTGTTCTAAAGTGACTCCCTTTTATTCTAAGTCTGTGCCCCCGGGTCCTAGTCTCCCCTGCTAATGGAAACAACTTCCCTACATCCACCCTATCTAAGCCATTCATTATCTTGTAAGTTTCTATTAGATCTCCCCTCAACCTCCTAAACTCCAATGAATATAATCCCAGGATCCTCAGACGTTCATCGTGTGTTAGGCCTACCATTCCTGGGATCATCCGTGTGAATCTCCGCTGGACCCGCTCCAGTGCCAGTATGTCCTTCCTGAGGTGTGGGGCCCAAAATTGCTCACAGTATTCTAAATGGGGCCTAACTAATGCTTTATAAAGCTTCAGACGTACATCCCTGCTTTTATATTCCAAGCCTCTTGAAATGAATGACAACATTGCATTTGCTTTCTTAATTACGGACTCAACCTGCAAGTTTACCTTTAGAGAATCCTGGACTAGGACTCCCAAGTCCCTTTGCATTTAGCATTATGAATTTTGTCACCGTTTAGAAAATAGTCCATGCCTGTATTCTTTTTTCCAAAGTGCAAGACCTCGCACTTGCCCACGTTGAATTTCATCAGCCATTTCTTGGACCACTCTCCGAAACTGTCTAAATCTTTCTGCAGCCTCCCCACCTCCTCCATACTACCTGCCCCTCCACCTATCTTTGTATCATCGGCAAACTTAGCCAGAATGCCCCCAGTCCCGTCATCTAGATTGTTAATATATAAAGAGAACAGCTGTGGCCCCAACACTGAACCCTGCGGGACACCACTCGTCACCGGTTGCCATTCCGAAAAAGAACCTTTTATCCCAACTCTCTGCCTTCTGCCTGACAGCCAATCGTCAATCCATGTTAGTACCTTGCCTCGAATACCATGGGCCCTTATTTTACTCAGCAGTCTCCCGTGAGGCACCTTATCAAAGGCCTTTTGGAAGTCAAGATAGATAACATCCATTGGCTCTCCTTGGTCTAACCTATTTGTTATCTCTTCAAAGAACTCTAACAGGTTTGTCAGGCACGACCTCCCCTTACTAAATCCATGCTGACTTGTCCTAATCTGACCCTGCATTTCCAAGAATTTAGAAATCTCATCCTTAACAATGGATTCTAGAATCTTGCCAACAACCGAGGTTAGGCTAATTGGCCTATAATTTTCCATATTTTTCCTTGTTCCCTTCTTGAACAGGGGGGTTACAACAGCGATTTTCCAATCCTCTGGTACTTTCCCTGACTCCAGTGACTTTTGAAAGATCATAACTAACGCCTCCACTATTTCTTCAGATATCTCCTTTAGAACTCTAGGATGTAGTCCATCTGGGCCCAGAGATTCATCAATTTTTAGACCTCTTAGTTTCTCGAGCACTTTCTCCTTTGTGATGGCTACCATATTCAACTCTGCCCCCTGACTCTCCGGAATTGTTGGGATATTACTCATGTCTTCTACTGTGAAGACTGACGCAAAGTACTTATTTAGTTCCTCAGCTATTTCCTTGTCTCCCATCACAAAATTACCAGCGTCATTTTGGAGCGGCCCAATGTCAACTTTTGCCTCCCGTTTGTTTTTAATGTATTTAAAGAAACTTTTACTATCATTCCTAATGTTACTGGCTAGCCTACCTTCATATTTGATCCTCTCTTTCCTTATTTCCCTCTTTGTTATCCTCTGTTTGTTTTTGTAGCCTTCCCAATCTTCTGACTTCCCACTACTCTTTGCCACATTATAGGCTTTCTCTTTTGCTTTGATGCATTCCCTAACTTACTTTGTCAGCCATGGCTGCCTAATCCCCCCTCTGATAACCTTTCTTTTCTTTGGGATGAATCTCTGTACTGTGTCCTCAATTACTCCCAGAAACTCCTGCCATTGCTGTTCTGCTGTCTTTCCCACTAGGCTCTGCTCCCAGTCGATTTTCGTCAGTTCCTCCCTCATGCCCCTGTAGTTACCTTTATTTAACTGTAACACCTTTACATCTGATTCTACCTTCTTTCTTTCAAATAGGAGATTGAATTTGACCATATTATGATCACTGCCTCCTAAGTGCTCCCTTACTTTAAGATCTTTAATCAAGTCTGGCTCATTACATAACACTAAGTCCAGAATGGCCTGTTCCCTCGTGGGCTCCATCACAAGCTGTTCCAAAAAGCCCTCCTGTAAACATTCAATGAATTCCCTTTCCTTGGGTCCACTGGCAGCATTATTTACCCAGTCCACCTGCATATTGAAGTCCCCCATGATCACTGTGACCTTGCCTTTCTGACATGCACTTTCTATTTTGTGGTGCATTATGTGCCCCCGGTCCTGACCACTGTTAGGAGGCCTGTACATAACTCCTATTATGTTTTTTTTGCCTTTGTGGTTCCTCAACTCTACCCACACAGACTCCACATCATCTGACCCTATGTCATTTAGTGCTATTGATTTAATTTCATTCCTAATTAACAAGGCAACCCCGCCCCCTCTGCCCACCTCCCTGTCTTTTCGATAGGTTGTGAATCCCTGGATGTTTAAATGCCAGTCCTGAACCCCCTGCAACCATGTCTCTGTGATGCCTACCACATCATACCTGCCAGTCACAATCTGCGCCACAAGCTCATCTACCTTGTTCCGTACACTGCGCGCATTTAAATATAGCACCTTTAATTCTCTATTGACCGTCCCTTTTTGTTTTCTTAGTGTGGTGGACCTTGGTTTACTGAGCCTTTCCATACACTGTGTCATATTTTGTGGGATGGGGACTATCGTAACTTCTCCTGAGTTTTGTCTTTTCGTGCTTTTTTGTATTCCTAAGCAGCTACGCTTCCCACTGATTACTTCACCTCTTGGTTCCCTGACTTTCCCTTCCCCCCCAATCTTTAGTTTAAAGTCCTATTGACCACCCTATTTATTCTTTTCGCCAGAACACTGGTCCCAGCTCGGTTCAGGTGGAGACCATCCCAACGGTATAGGTCCCCCCTGTCCCAAAACTGATGCCAGTGTCCCATGAAAAGGAACCCCTCTTTCCCACACCACTCTTTCAGCCACGTGTTAACTTCCCTTATTCTTGCCTCCCTATGCCAATTTGCACGTGGCTCGGGAAGTAATCCGGAGATTATGACCCTTGAGGACCTGTTTTTTAATTTGAATCCTAGCTCTTTATAATCTCTAAACAGGTCCTCTTTCCTAGACTTGCCTATGTTGTTGGTACCGACATAGACCACAACAACTGGATCCTCCCCCTCCCTCTCCTGTATCCTTTCAAGCCGGTCAGAGATGTCCCGCACCCTAGCACCGGGCAGGCAACATACCATGCGGGACTCTTTATCCTGCTCACAAACGATACTATCTATCCCCCTGATAATAGAATCCCCTACAACTTGCCTATTTACTCCCTCCCCTTGAATGGCCTGCTGAACCATGGTGCCTTGGTCAGCTGACTCATCCTTCCTGCAGCCCTGTTCGCCATCCACACAGGGAGCAAGTGCCTCATACCTGTTGGACAGAGTCAAGGGCTGAGGCTCCTGAGTTCCTGACTGCTGGTTCCCTTTACCTGCCTGACTTGCAGTCACACCCTGCTGTCCCTGGCCACTGGCAGGATTTAAACTACTTACTCTGACAGGTGTGACTGCCTCCTGAAACACAGTGTCCAGGTAAGTCTCCCCCTCCCGGATGTGCCTCAGTGTTTGAAGCTCAGACTCCAGCTCATCACGGAGCTCTTCGAGCAGCCAACACTTACTGCAGATGTGGTCGCTGCAGCTCGCAATGGGATCTGCCAGCTCCCACATCAAGCAGCTCAAGCACATCACCTGACCAGCCATCACTAATTAATTAATTAGTTTATTTTAAGTTTATGAGTTTAGCTGTGTTTTTTTTTAAATTTGGGGCAGATTTGCTATCAACCACTCAGATCACAGCTTCCCTCTGACGTCACTTTTGGAAAAAAAACTGGAAAACAGGAAGTTACCGTTAGGTTTTTATACTCACAGAGACTGCTCCTCCTCCTCCGAACGGCTCCCGAAATTAGGCCCGAAGAAAGAGAGAGAACAAAACAGTAGGGAAAACGCACCTTCTCCCACTCTTCACCGAATTACCTCACTGCACCAAATTACCAAATTCTCACTCGGTCTGTATCTCTCTCACTCAGGCTGTGTCTCCTTGACCTGCGCAATGCCTGAGTCCCACAGGATGGACACCAGACCCAGGTAACTGCCCACCTTTTACGGTGAGGGGGAATCGGGGACTCGAGGGAGGGGGCATTGGGGAATGTGAGCTTGAGTTGAGCTTTACTGGAGCACTGCAGCAGGCTGACCTTTGTCCGTTTGCCATTTCCATTCACCACCTTGCTCGCACGCTCCATTTAGGTCCTCGGCCTACTGCAGTGGTCGTGTGAAGCCTTAAACAGGCCGGAGGAACAGCACCTCATCTTCCTCTTGGGCACTTTGCAGCCTTCTGGGCCCAACGTTGAGTTCACAACTTCAGACCTATCTTCAGACCCAGACTCTATCCCCTACTTTGATTTTGTTTTGCTGAGTGCCGGTTCGCGTCTGGTTTTCATGCTTTTGTTTTCTGATGGAGCTAATGTTTATTCTGCAATTGACACTCGCCCTGGAACAATGCTTTGTTCCTTTACTACAACATTATCACTCCCTTTGCCTTTTGTTCTATGACATCTTTGTTTTTTAATCTCTCCCAACCTCTAACCTATCCCATACCTTTCCTTTTGTTCTCCCTGCCCCTCCCCTCTTAGCAGCATAAAACCCATACATTTCTATCCCCCTTCAGTTCCGAAGAAGGCATGTTTGACTTGAAAAGTTAACTCTGTGTCTCTCTGTGATGCCATGCATAAGCAATCATGTACATAGTAATGTATACAAACTCAAACCAGCAGGTGGCAGTAGAAAACAACCACATGACTTTGTTACCTCGAGGAGTCTGGAGTTAGCCGTGAAAGTGGATAGTCACGTTGAGATTGTAGCAGCTCTTGGATAATTTATTATAGTTAGTAGTTTTTTGATATATTTCTCATAGTTATCGAACCCAGTTAGAAGCCTTACAACACTAGGTTAAAGTCCAACAGGTTTGTTTCAAATCACTACCTAACGGAGCAGGTGAGGAACGACCTAAGGAAGGAGCAGTGCTCCGAAAGCTAGTGATTTGAAACAAACCTGTCGGACTTTAACCTGGTGTTGTAAGACTTCTTACTGTGCTCACCCCAGTCCAACGCCGGCGTCTCCACATCATTATCCAACCCAGGCATTTATTTAATAATAAACATTTAACTAGTCAAGATCTAGACGTTCTCTTGTGCATGATTTCTACCGGCCAAGCACCAGAACGTAACATGGTATCAGGATTGAAGAGCTAAGAAGACCAGAGACAAAGATAACTGAGAAGAAGAAAAAAGAAAAATAATTTTCTACTAACCACTGGTAAATCTCGCTCAATGCACTACACGGCATCGTAGTACAGGATGAAGGGTCTGAAGACACCGCACCAGCTTCGAGTCACTGGTATTGTAGATGCGAATTGGCTCGCATTTAAACAGCAATTCACACTCAAGTTGCAGCCCTAGGTCTGCAGGCACAGCCTGATGAATGACGGATAACGTTGCTGCTCACCGTAGCAGGTCCACAGGTGATAAAAATCTTTAACACCTTCATTTTCGATAATGAAGCTGATAAAAAAAAACTTTGATGAAGTCGCGAAACAGTTCAATTGGCACGGCACACCGGGAAAAAAAAACGTTCGAACGCTATATTTCTCGCACTTGTACACAGCAGGCAGGTGAATCGTTCAACATTGTTTTAACCGACTTGCGCGGTTGATGGCTCAGGCCTGTAATTTTGTTACTTTGCAAGCATCGATGATCCGTGATCAAATCGTGTTTGGGATTGGTAACGACAAAGATCGGGAGAGATTGTTGAGGGAGAATGAGGGAGAATGGCAGCATGGTAGCACAGTGGTTAGCACAATTGCTTCACTGCTCCAGGGTCCCAGGTTCGATTCCCGACTGGGTCACTGTCTGTGCGGAGTCTGCACGTTCTCCCCGTGTCTGTGTGGGTTTCCTCCAGGTGCTCCGGTTTCCTCCCACAGTCCAAAGATGTGCGGGTTAGGTGGTTTGGCCATGCTAAATTGCCCTTAATGTCCAAAAAATGTTAAGCAGGGGTTACTGGGTTACAGGATAAGGTAGATACGTGAGCTTCAGTGGGGTGCTCTTTGTAAGGGCCCTGCAGACTCAATGGGCCGAATGGCCTCCTTCTGCACTGTAAATTCTATGATAATCTATGATTTGCAATGGCACTGTCCAGCATTTGGAAAAATCTGCTCCAAATGCAAAGGCAAAAATCACTTTGCTAAACAATGCTTCACCAATAAAAAATCAGAACTACCAAAATCAACCAACGTGATTGATGAGATAAATCTCAACGACACATTCATCATAGATATGATTTCTAGTGAAGATAGGAATCGTCACGGCATGCAAGCAGAAAACGCTTTGAAGCAGATTTGCAGTAACAATGATGCAAATACAAGTGCTCAAAGAGATAATTGGACAGTTCCTCTGATGATTAATAAAACATTAATTAATGTCAAACTCGACACGGGAGCGAGGGCCAATCTTATAAGTATGTCGTATATGCAATAAATGAAAATTAAACCACATGTTTTAAACAAAACAATACTGATGAAGGATTACAACGGCAAAATAATTAATACTCTGGGAATATATGAGCTAGAGATCAGCCAAAAAAACAAGTTCAGAAAGTGAAGTTTTCCATTGTAGAAGTTGAGCGTGAATCATTACTGGGAGTGTGAAGCACTTGAGTTAGTTAAAAGAGTCTACAGTGCAGACTGTGCTGTAACCACGCAACGTACATCAGTGGATTCAATCCTGAAAGAATTTCCTGAAATATTTCAAGGATTTGGCACTTTACCATTCACTTATTGAATACAGTTAAAAGTGAATGTGCAACCAGGCACACACGCACCAAGACGAGTACCAGTTCCATTAAAGGAACGACTAAAGAATGAGCTGCAGAGAATTATAAATCTGGGGGTGATCAAACGAATTGAAGAACAAATGGATTGGGTGAACTCTTGGGTGAAGCATTCAGGAAATAAGTAACGACCTGGGAATCTGTATGGATCCCAAAGATCTCAACGTAGACATCAAGAGAGAGCATTATCCTATTCCGAATAGAGAATGCATCACGTGTGAGATGTCAGGAGCAACATGTTTTAGCAAACCAGATGCATGACAGCGTTTTTGGCAACTCAAGTTGGATAAGGAGAGCACAAAGCTTTGCACCTTTAACACTCCATTTGGGCAATACTGTTTTCTCAGAATGCCATCTGGTATTATTTCAGCATCTGAAATTTTCCACAGGACAATGGAACACTATTGCCCGACAGCGTCGCCAATACTGTGGGTATTTCTATTTATCTTAATGAACCACAAACCTTCCCTTATATTGATCACATGACCACACAACCAGTTAGTTAGTTCAAAAGATGGTTTATTTACATACACAAGAGTTATCTCAACATGCAAACACAATATCTACTACGAGTTAAACGACGCCTATCAGCTACAATAACCTATACTTAACTTCAGGGCGACCGGCACTGTGCCTTTATTTGGATTTCACTTGGCTGGTTCGTGGAAAGTGGCTCTGTCTCTGCTGGGCTCATCCGTCAGGTAGTGATCGTTGTCTTGAACTTAGCTGGCTGTTCCTGCTGCAATTGGGTTGGCACAGGCCAGATCCAAAAGAGACAGAACACATGGCTGTGTCCTCTTTTATCCCCCTGGGATTTCGCGCTCCTTGGGGCGGTCATTAACCTTGGACCCAATAGTTCGACAGGGCTCTGATCACCCTCTTCGATTTTGGCCAATAAAGGGGCGGGTGCCTTGGTAGCTGGGCGGGTCCTTAGCGGTCATTGACCTTGGCAGTTGTGCTTTCTGAGTAAGGGGAGTGGCGCCAATCAGTCTGTGGCTGTACCGGTTGCTTGATTGGAGTTCTATTGTCCTGGTTACCTCTGTTTTAGATACACATAGGCTGTGTATCTGTCTGAGTCCTGGGTTGGCCATAATTCCCATGGTCCTTTGCAGGTGGCCATCTTACATGGCTACATCCCGTCCTCTTGATCCTGAACGCGAAGCGTGGTGGATCACACTATTGATCCTTGTTCATCCTTGGTGGACCGGTCACCCTTGGTCAAGGCAAGGTTCTACTCTACTCTATCTTATGGTTTGGGACATTTACCTAATATTCCATTAATACATTCAGAAATTAATTCATCTCAAACGGTGACTCTAATTCAGGTCACTATAAAACATTTAATTTATCCGCACAGTTGATCTCTAGCTAACGCTATCTAAGCTACTCTCATGCTGCTGGTGAATGTCAAAGAATTTATAAACCGTAGAAAATTTACAACAGCAGCATCACATTTCTACTTAATCCTAATAAAGTTAAAGAGGTAAATGGTTTATTTTTAGCAGCGATTGTTACATGAATTTAATTTTGTTGAATTGCAAAGGAGGGGGCTCAGACTGTATATATCGGGGAGCGGGAGGCTTTTGCTCGCCATTTACAGGGGTCGAAGTGTCCGAATGGCACTGCAGATTATTGCAATTACTAGAAGGGCCTCTACCGTGTATGAAAGGGGGTTCCATTTGGCAATGTTTTCGCACCAAGTGGGGGTCTCGATGTCTGTCTTTATGTGTGGTGTAGTGTCCAGGCTGGTGGTGGCCTGTTGTGTGGTTGTGTTCGGGACTGGTGTAGGGTTTGTTACAAAGGTTCATTGCGCGCACAGTTGCAGAAGTCCAGCGATGATCCAAACGCATGTGAGCAGTCCTTGCTTCATCCTGTGTTTCCTGTTTTCTGGGTGATCCTGGGGGTGCAAGCATAGTATCTGTTATTATCTTCGGTTAATATCTCATTTTATTAGTCTTTCTCTCCTTAATCCAATTACCCGTTATGATTGTCACTGTGTGTGACTCCCTCATTTTTTTTTGACATACCATTTTGGAGAGACAAGAAATGCAAATTTTTAAAGTACAGAGACTCTCGCAGCTTGTGGTCGATGCGGGGAGTGGTCGGACAATTTCTTCGACCAGTCTTTCTTTACTTGCAACCAGTGGTGGTTGAGGCTTATCTTAACCAGCCGAATTTCAGGGCAGCCAGTTTTATAGAGTTTCGTCCCAGGGCTCAGAGGTAGTTCACGTGTAGCAGCGTGTATAGCAGCAGTGATTAGCAACCAATTGTGTCATATGTGTAAATAGCATGTGGGGAACGATCAGGGGGCGGGGAAGATAAAGGAAAGCAGGGGTGAGCGTACGGAACGTGGCAAAATGCATTCTTTATACCACACCCAAAGGGAGAGTAGAGAAGGTGAAACTAAAGGCTTGCCAAAAGCAATGCAGAGTGTCGAGAATCATTCCAGAGCGTATGAAGTGATGGGAACATGAGGCGCGTGTGGGCCGCTGCGGGAGAAGAATGGGTGGGATCCCCAGGTAGGGTGGGGATTAGTGCCGTTACTCCACTACCCGAGCTTAACTGACCGGATGCCTTTGGGGTCCTCAGGTCGGACGGGGACCAGTGCCGTTACTCCTTACCTGGGTGACCCGGGTGGACGTTAAGAGTTTGTAGACGTGTGGAAACTTGTCATAAAGACTGGGAGAACAGTAATCTGTTTCTCAACAAACGTGTGGGTTTAACTGACATTGGGTATCGTACCCACGAATCAGAAGAGTAATTTTTTGTTGGGCGACATGAATTAAAACCATGTGGTAGAAGAAGAAGAACGAAAAAGGTGGTTAGGCTCCATCAGAACTTTGGACACCTTAATACTTAGGCGGTGTTTCTTTCTCATCATCTGGACACCTCAGGGTTCTGTACCAAACAGTGTTGTAAAAGCATTACCGAATCGAGAGTCAGTATCTGAATCATCACCATCTCCCGGTTGCCAGATTCGTGTCTGCCACTTCTGTGCCTTGGCTGCGTGGGCTGTCGGATGGTCCGAATCGCCGTGCCTCACTAGTCGGCAAGAGTTGTTGTGGTGCCAAAGAGGAGCTTGTTTGTTGTGAGGCGTAGGGGCGGTGGGAATGGAGGGCAAGTTACTGTGGTCGGACGGTGGATGTGGCGGTGGCTGGGGAGGGCATATAGGGGGTCAAAGATATCTAAGTCCTGGTTCCGGGGGCTGGGGTGACTGGGGGCAGAGAGATCGCGCCAGTGTTCAGGGATAGTAATCAAATCCGGGAGGCTCTCGCTGTCGCGGAGTCAAGTGCAAGGTGAAAGTCTGTACCTGTGGGCAGAGACAAGTTCGGGTCTGTGGGCGGAGACAAGGGATAAATGTCTCCATGGCTGGGGGAGGGTTGGCGTAGGGGTCAGACTAGGTTGTCGATGGGCGGGGCGTAATCATCTCCTATTGCCAGAGAGTTGTGGTGGGAGTGGCTACATTGAGATCCGTAGACGTTGGTTAATGTGGAACCAACCAGTTTTACCATTGGGGTATGTTATCTTTGACATGGAGGGACTCACTTTGTCTGAAATGGAGTAGGGTCCTGCAAATTTGGGGGAGAGGAAAGAACTGGGGTTGTAAAGTGAAACAATTACTTTCTGACCGACTGTGTACTCTACGGGGTGGATGGTTTTGTTAAAGCAGGCTTTGCTCTGCTTCTTTCTAGCGCCTAATCGGACAGCTGCAGCGAGTTGTCCGCTTTAATGTTATCTGTAACCTGTTGGACTGCTTTTTCATGGGTGAGGGCGGTTACTGTGGGGCTTGCCAGATCGAGGCCTAATAAATATTCAATATCTTTCATGGGCCGTCCGGTCATGAGAGTATGGGGGGTGAAACCTGTGGACCTGGAAACGGTGTTCCGAATAAACATGAGAGTAAATGGGAGGACTGTGTCACACGTGGCATTGTTCTGTTGCACCATCTTCCTGATGGTTGCATTTAGAGTTCGATTCATTCTCTCGACAATGCCACTGGATTGGGGGTAGATGCTATATGGAATTTCTGCCTTATCCCAAAAATTATTAAAACATTTTGCATGACTGCCGGTGAAGTGGGAACCTTGGTCTGACTCAATGCTGCGGGGGAGACCCCAGCGTGTGAATATCTGTTGGGTCAAAATCTTAGCGGTGGCCTTTGCTGTGTTTGTCCGTGAGGGAAATGCTTCTACCCATTTAGTAAAGGTGTTGATTACAACCAGCACATACTTGAAACCATTTCTGCAAGGGGGAAGGGGGCCAATGTAATCGAGTTGCAAATTTGTCCAAGGGCCATTCACAGGTCGGGTGTGACGCAAGTGTCCTTTCTTTGAGTAACGTTCAGGATTGTTCTGAGCACAGATAAGGCAATTCTCGACATAATGGGTTACATCGCTTTTTAACTCGGGCCACCAACACAAAGGTCTTAAATGGGCAATGGTATTGTCTATCCCCGTGTCCATCATGAAACTGGTAAATGAGCTGGTTTCTGTCCTGGGTGGGGACCACATAAATTCCATTGTTTTAAACTATGCCGTCCTGTACAGTCAGTGCGTCCTTCCATTTATCATAGGGGGCTGGGAAATTGCCGTCTAAAACCTGTTTGAGGGTGTTGTCTGCCTTTTGGGCTTAAGATAGATCCTCAATATTGGTCTGGGAAACCTGGACTGAGTGTATCGGTTCGCTTTCGGGTGGCTGCCAGAAGTGACCATGGCGTGATCCTGCTTTGGCTAAGGCGTCTGCCTTTACATTACCAGGTGGGGAGGAGCGATGGTGGCTTCTTACTTTAATCATACCGTATATGCGATCTGAAGCTGTCTTGAGAATGTGCTTTAACAACGGGGCAGAGGGTAGGGGTTTTCCATCGTCTGAAACAAAACCTCGAGATTCCCAGGGGCAGGAATTCTGTTAAGCTGTTGCACACATACAGGCTGTCCGAGTGTATGTCTGCGGGGGTTGGAAAAGAGTCGGGGTGCTGAATTACACAGGCTATGGCTGCGAGTTCTGCTGCTTGTGAACCTAGGTGGCCGGGCAATTTTAAAGAGATCTCTACTAGTGGGTGTCCCTGCGCATCTTCTACGTAAATTCCACAACCAGTAATTCTAACTCCATTTTTTATTGTGGACGAAGTGCCGTTCGCAGGCTGAGAATCCTTGCTCTACGGGGTCTCATACTCTTGAGGCATTGGCTACGGGTCCTAGGTGATCGTGTCGTTCTTGCAGGAGCACTGCTGATAGGGTTTGGTCTGTGGTTACTACTTCTATGGCATAGGGCAAGTCTGGGTCTGGAACGTGTAAAGCGGGAGCTGTGCCTAGGGCGCGTTTTAAATCATCAATGGCGTCTGTGTGCTGCGGAAGCCATTCCCATGGGGCATTCTTTTTACGGAGTTCTGAGAGTGGGGCTGCTTTAGTGGTGAAACCATCTATATAATTTCTGCAATATACTACCAAACCTAGGAATGACCGGAGTGCAGTGACATTTTGGGGCAGGGGCAATTTAACGATGGACTCGATCCGTTTTTGCTCAATTTCTCTCTTCCTGTGGGTGATGACGGTGCCTAAATAAAGAACCTTTTCCTTTAAAATCTGGGCCTTTTTGGGGTTTACCTTACATCTGATTGATTGCAGTAGGCAAGGGAACACTGTTGCTCTGTTTCGGTCCCAACAGCGTCGCCAATTCTGTGGGTATTTCTATTTATCTCGGTGAACCACAAGCCTTCCCTTATATCGATCAAATGACCACACAACCAGTTAGTTAGTTCAAAAGATGGTTTATTTACATACACAAGAGTTATCTCAACATGCAAACACAATATCTACTACGAGTTAAACTACACCTATCAGCTACAATAACCTATACTTAACTTCAGGGCGACCGGCACTGTGCAAATGGATAAAGGCCTTTATCTGGATTTCACTTGGCTGGTTCGAAGAAAGCGGCTCTGTCCCTGCTGGGCTCATCCGTCAGGTAGCAATCGTTGGTCTTGAACTTAGCTGGCTGTTCCTGCTGCGATTGGGTTGGCACAGGCCAGATCCAAAAGAGACAGAACACATGGCTGTGCCCTCTATTATCCCCCTGTGATTTCACGCTCTTTGGGGCGGTCCTTAACCTTGGACCCAATAGTTCGACAGGGCTCTGATCACTCTCTTCGATTTCGGCCAATAAAGGGGCAGGTGCCTTGGTAGCTGGGCGGGTCCTTAGCGGTCATTGACCTTGGCAGTTGTGCTTTCTGAGTAAGGGGAGTGGCGCCGATCAGTCTGTGGCTGTACCGGTTGCTTGATTGGAGCTCTATTGTCCTGGGAAAATGGGCCATTGAAATGTAAATGAGCGGGGGTTTCGGTCAGGTCTGGTAACCTGTGTTTTAGATACACATCGGCTGTGTATCTGTCTGAGTCCTGGGTTGGCCATAATTCCCATGGTCCTTTGCAGGTGACCATCATAGATAGCTATAACACATCGTAGAAGGAATTCTAGGCATCAGAGTATACGTTGACAATATTATCGTTTTGGGCTCAACAAGAGAAGAGCACGGTGAAAGGCTTCTCAAAGTGCTGAGAAGCATCAAGAAGAATGGTTTGAACTTGAATAAAACCAGTTTGGTGTCAATGATATCACAGTCTTGGGAGATAAACTTTCTGCAAAAGGTATACAACCTGACCAAGAGACGATAAAGGTGATCTTGAACATACCACTTCCTACAGACAAAAAAGGAGTCCTCAGGAATCTAGGTATGATAAATTTTGGAGGAAAATGGGTTCCTAATCTCGCAGCAAAAACTTCATGCTTGAGAGAAATCATCAAGAAAGATACTGTTTTCAATTGGTCGAACAGACATGATCTTGGGTGGCAAGAATCACAGGAAGCATTGACAAAAGCTCCAGTGCTGACATTTTTTGAGCCTACAAAGAAGACAGAATTACCGACACGCGTCGAAAGAT